>NW_020864683.1:0-9851 GCF_003713205.1 Coffea eugenioides
ATCATGCATAAACCCTAGAAAGGGAATGCCATTTAGGGGATCCCGCTAGGAATAAACCGCCCTGTGTCTCGGATAGTTTATGCTTTTATACCATCCAAAGGGGTAGTGCAAGGTAAGGTAGGATCCGATCATTTTCATAGAGCGATCTTTGGAATATGAGCGTCTAATAATCACTTTTTGGCCACATTAAAAATCCCTTGAAGGAAAATTCACAAATAATTCCTCGCTATTGAGACGATAAACAAATTGAGGCCAAAATTTGATTTTAGAAGGCTCATAGACTAATGCATCGCAATAAATTTTTGAAACTACCAATAAGCCGTGAATTCCATTCAATCCACTGGACTATTTTATTCACCAATTACATCCAGTCCATTTTATCAATTTGATTCATTTTTAGGGCAAGCTAGTCGGTTTTAAATTCATTTGACCAGTTTACCCTTTTTAGGGTGATCTAGTCAATTTTGAATAAATCATCCGATCCATTTGACCAGTTTACCTATTTTTAGGGCAATTCGGTCGATTTTGAATAAATCATCCTTTCACTCGATCGGTTTGATCAACCAATTTCATTCAATTCATTTGATTAGTTTACCCATTCTTAGGTCAACTCAATCAATTTTGAATAAATTCAAATCATCAGCTTCGTTCAATTTCATTTGACCAGTTTACCCTTTTTAGGGCGATTTAGTCAATTTTCCGATCCATTCGACCAGTTTACCTATTTTTAGGGCAATTCGGTCGATTTTGAATAAATCATCCTTTCACTCAATCGGTTTGATCAATTGATTTCATTCAATTCATTTGATTAGTTTAATTCATTTTTAGGGTTATCCATTCAATTTTCAATAAATAATCAAATTTCATTCAGTGAATTTGACCATTTTACCCCTTTTGACACATCATGCGTCGATCAAAATAAGCAATTCATTCGGACTTTGTCCTCATTTTTTAGGATGAATGTTTCTTCTCACTCCAAATTGGCCAAATTTTTTAAATTATTTTTCACTCAATCAATTGATGGGATCCGTCAGGTATTGTATGGTGCCTACCCTAGAGGATTGCATTTTCATGCTAGGCCTACCCTTGGCATAAAAGGGTTCCCCCATAGGACATGCATACCGATTTTATAGTCTTGATTACTAACTCTGGGTATTTTTCTTTTATTTTTCCCCCTTCCCCCTACATTCATAAGAATATTTCAATAAGATGAAAATATCTTTCTATATCTGAAAACAATTTTGATCTGATAAAGTTTGAAAATTACTTGATTCTTGGGCAGGCCCTACAATGTGAATTTGAAAAATTCATCTGAAAGCGCCCGTGTAAAACATTTAAGAGATCTCATTGCTCAAAGGAAAAGGGGGCTATTAAGAGAGAAAAGTGTGAATACATGTGTAAAGGAGTTCTTTAGAATTTTTCTCATATGTATTGCTTTTAAAATTTTCTCAAACATTGGCAATAATGAAGCTTTTATTTAGACAATTATTCGTTTTGTATATACTCATCTACATTTCATTCTTTATTGAGCTCATTAAGAGATTTCATGATGAATTTTAAGAAATAAACTCAAATTGAGATTTTTCAACCTCCAGCCTGAAAATTCGCAAGTGTATGCTTTCTAAAATCCTTGTGTACACTAGATTGGTGATCCGAGCTACACAATAAGAGTGCTCAAAATTAAAAGAGGTCACTCAGAAGGCCCATGAGATACCTTTCTCCTTCACTTAACCCCAAAATAAAATCAGTCACATTGATTGATAAATTGCAAATTGGGGCAACTTTTGCTTGAAAATGTCCCCGGTGACTAATCCGATTCAATCACATCTAAGTGAAAGCAAAAATGTGCATTATTCTTGTTTGTTTTGAAAATTTGGAATGATACTTCGAGCATTCTTTTCTCTACATATACATATTTTATCATTTGCTCTCCCATTTGAGCCTTTGAAAGAATAATTTCGTTTCAAATAAGAGCCCTAATGATCACTACCCTATATTGGAAAATTTTCAAATATCAAAAAGGGGAATGGATTTTCAATGACCATTTCGTTACTTTGGTTGTCATGAGGTGTAAGAATGATACTTTGGCCGTCGTTTCTACAACCTAAACACTGATCATCCCTTGCATCCTCATTTGAGCTAAAAATTGGTGGTTCTTTTTCGAGTGCACATATGATCGCACCCCACATTGGGGAAGGAGATTGGGGAATTTTGAAAGAGAAAAAAAGAAAAGGGGAAAGGGAACCGCGAATTGGGGAAATTTGATTCCACTTGGGTTCCAATTTTGAAAAGAAAAAAAGAAAAACGAAGGGTTTTTTTTCCACACGGATCGCCTATGTTTCACAGATATGGATGAACAAGGATCTTCCTCAATCAATTAATTCAGATGCATGCAAAAATTTCACATTAATGAAAGTTTCCTTTCAGAGTTAATGTAAGGAACGGAATAAAAGTCAGGCCCTCTTCTTTTCCAATCAAACATTCTATCCCTAGTTATCCCTTTTCAACCTTCATAATAAATTATTTCATTTGGCAACCCCTGAGAATCGCAAACCCCACACTGGGGCAAGTTTGAGTTAGAAAAGAAAAAGTTTCAAGAAGTGAAAATGATGAGAACATGAAGATTTGGATTCCCTTCAAATTCAAGGAAATTCAATTGATGGTTGATGGTGCAATCGGGTTCAAGAACCATTGAAGATTTGTCATGCTTATTTCTTGTTATTTATTTAAGTAAGTTTCCAGCAATACATGTTAGTTAGTCTTGAGTTATTAAGGGAAATAAAGGCTAAGGTCATGTTGACCATAGTTAAGCCAATGGAGTCAGTTAGTTTCCTATTCTAATTGAATTAGAGTTTTAGGAAAGTAGTTAATTACTTTCAAATTTATTTAGGAAGTTGTGTCAAGTCAAATAAGGAAGTTTGTATTATTTCCAATTTAGATTAGGATTTGGAGTCTTGTAAGGTTATAAATAGCCAACTTTATTTAACTATTGAGATACATGAGATTGAAGATGAATTAATAAAAAGAGAGTTGTCTCCTTTTATGGAGTTCCTTGATGGAACTTGAGTTTCTCCTTGAACAGTATCAAGTATTTAGCTTGGATATTTGTGGTGTTCAAGGCAAGATGATCACATCATCTTGTTCTTTCAAGGCAATAACCAATCCACTAGATTTTTAGAGACGGGTTCTCTTTAGGTCTAGTAAGGTAGTTATTGTTCCATAACCAATAACCAATCCACTAGGTTTTGAGAGACGGGTTCTCTTTAGGTCTAGCAAGGTAGTTATTGTTCCATAGCCTGATCAAGATAGATCCTTCCGCTGCCTGATCGACTTGGTTCTTCAAGACAGGTTCTTGTTGGGTCGAATTCGTATCATCTGGTATCAGAACTTCGGTTCTTGATTCAGGTTAATATCCTTCTATTTTCTTTTTTTCTATTTATTTTTCTAACAAAACCCTAGCCGCTTTTGATTTAAAAGAAACAAAAAAAAAATTTTTTGATTCTTGTTTTCTTGATTTTATCACTTGAGTCTAACCTACCCTGTGATTGATCGAGGATGAAATTTTTTGGTGTGATTACGTTCTTGAAAACAGGTTTTTCAAGGGTTTAACTCCCATTAAATTTCTTCCAAGTGAAGTCGCAACCTTGTGTCAAGTAGTCAAAAAAAAAAAAAAAAATCGACTGTTCACGGAGTACTGTTCATCGGCACTGTTCACGCTGTAGCAGTACTGTTCATCCGCCGCTCTGTAGTAGCACTGTTCATAGTCCTGTAGCAGAACTGTTCATCCGAAAAAAAGGAATTTTTTTTTTCCTTGCGTTTGTTTCCAAAGTGAGTTGTGTCTTGATTGGTTTCCAAATCTTGATTGATATCTTGATTGATTGCCAAATCTTGATTGATTTCCAAAAAAACCTACCGATCTAACCATTCCCAACCCAGTTTCCTAACCCGTTACAAAGACCTATCCCTACATTTTAGCCACCATTTCTCCTACTTTTTAGGATTTTCCTTAGCCCATTCATCTTATCCTCACATTCGGTCATCTTTTTCTATATTTTAGGGAGTTAGGCCGCCACTTGTCATCCCTTTTCAGGAGAGCAATTTGGAAAAAAAAAGAAGAAAAAGGTAGACATGCTTCTTGGATTGCATATATCAAGACATTCTCCAAGTTACTCCTTTGTAAGCCACTACAAGAAAATTGTTCATCAGTGACAACACAAAGTCATCACAGAACATACAAATATCGTCACAAATACCTTTTATTGACGACTTTTTGATCGTCACAAAGTCGTCACTAAATCCCCGTCGGTAAAAGTAAACAGTGACGACCTAAAATATCGTCATTAAATAGTTGTCATTAGTGACGACGTTAAGTAGAGTATTTTTGACAAAAGATCAAGTCGTCAATAAAACACTTCCAGATTGTCGTCACTAATGACAACTATTTAGTGACGACCTGAAATGTCGTCACTAAATAGTTGTCATTAGTGACAACAATCCGGAAGTGTTTTATTGACGAATTGACCTTTTGTCAAAAATGCTCTACTTAAGGTCTTCACTAAAAAGCACCGAAAGCCATTGTATATAACTATTTTACTGACAACAATTGTCGTCACAAATGTAGCTTAGATTTAGTGACAGTCTCTGTTGTGACAAGGAGTTTTTATTTTCTATTTTGTGACAACTTTTTTTTGTCATTAGATAATTTCTCATTAGTGACAGCCTCCGAAGGTTGTCACTGAGCTTTGTTTTGAAGAGTTGAAATTAACCATTATGAATATAGCATTGTCATAGCAATTTCAACAAATTATAGTAGAACATTCAATTTGACAAAAGGCAAAATTCATGTAGAATGAAGCTACAAATTCATATATATGGCCATAAACATTTGTGAATTCATCAAAATAGAAGTTAACCAGAAAGGTTGTGTCCCAAAACCCACATAATCAATTCAAGCACTAATGGCCAATATGCATCCTTCCCAAAAAATAGAGTACTAGCTTTCTAAACTAAAGCAAAGATTGCACCACCAATGTCAGACTTCAACCATCTCTATCGTCATATCCAACAATCTCCTCGTGATCAATATCAAACTGGACTGCATTGAGAATAAAATATTATATGCATTAGAATAGACTTTAGTAAAAAAATATGCTATTACAACCTTACACAAGTTATCTAAGTACAAGAAACAGTTAAAAAGTTGTGTATTATCTAAGTACAAGAAGTTAACAAGAAGTTTAGATTATAAGGACTAGAAACTGACAATGAATTGAGTTTCATACCATCTACATGCCATTTTAAATGATTCACAAGCATTATATTGTGATATTGGATATCTTCTTTATTAAAAAACTTGTTCAAATCACATTATGAGAACATCTAACTTTTTTATTATCAAAGTAATTGACTTCGAGGCCTGGAACAGCAAGTACTTTTGTCAGTGGACAAGGTTAGATCATATTGGGTGAGTTTGCATTGCTCCATAGTTGAAGTGATTTTACTTGAGTTCTGTCCACAAACTCTTTGGTTGTCACAATGAAGTAATCTCAATTAGCCAATACGGCATAAATATCCACTTGTGAAAATACATAAGGAGTTCCTCAAAAAATAGGTAATTTTGGAAATTTACTGATTGTTGCTAAGTGTGGTTCCTAGCACAGATCCACAGATGTACTCTTAGTGCTAGCTATGGTCCATCCCAAATTCGATAATCAGAAGCAACTCCAATCTATTACTTACTCACACAACCATCTAACAATCACAAGACTTCTGATAGTGATCAAATAACTGATGTTCTACTTCATGTACTGGTCATATCACTTATACCAATATCACCAAATCCTTTAAGCAAACAAGAAAACAAAAACAGATAACCAGCATGATAGCTGTTCTAAAGACAAATTTATAGTAACAAGGTCGGAATTTGTTTACCTGCTTGGATGAAACATCGTATTCATCTTCCCAACCAGTACAGGCCTTCTCTGATGAAGAAATCTTCCGAGACTTATCCTTTAACTCTCTCTACGTGGCATCTCCTTGGAAGATGAAAGAACCAATGAGGGAGCAAGAAGAGAGAAGAGATTTGCAGCAGATAATGAGAAATGTATATTGATCTGGAAGGTTGCCAAAGAGAAAATCATTATTGTCAAATGACCAGGATAAATGTTTCTTGGTATACCACTAGGAACATGATAAAAAAGATACAAAGATAAATGTTCACAAGTAAATCTTGGAAGCCCTTGGTAAGTGTCTTGGCAAGTCACATAATCATACCTGACCTAAAAAATATCATTTCATTTTACTGGTCACAAACCCATAGCAAGTTGAGAGGCCAAAATGCCACACCTCAATATCGTAGCTCAGTGAATCACACTTGCTTACGATATATATACTGCCCAATATGTAATAGAAAGAGACCTCCCCAACAAGTGAAAAAAAGTAATCAGACATCAAGAAAATTGATTGCGAGTAAGTATTTGGGGTCTGGAGATTACAAAAAGGAGCTTACACAGTCATTCAAACGTTACTTACACTCATGATAGCAACAGACTGGTTGTATATTTCATGGCTAGAAACAGTAGCTAGTTTCAAGTACGAATTGGTACAAATGACCGTGATATCATGGACCAAAAGGTTTAAATTAAAAAAATCTTAAAGGTAGTTATGAGAATTAGAACAAGTCGTGTAGGTGCAACTAAAGACAAAGGACTTGATAAATAGACAAATAAAAAGAGATGGCCAAAAAGGTTCTTTCTGGAAAGATTACTGTAACTTTTTACAATTAGCTGCAATTTCAAATTGGAATGGTGAACTCCCTGCTACATCTGCCTACTCTGCCTATAAGCTGACTTTGACATGAATACTGAGCAAGTGAAAGAGAAACTGGACTTGGTTATGAAAATAACAGGACCTAACGATAAAGAGATCATAGCGATGGCAATTACTGCTAAAGCCAACCTAAATCCCAACTTTACAAAATAAAGAAAACCAAAGAATTCAATTCGCCAAGGATTCGAGCAAGGATATTGAGACTGAAGTACATATCCTTTCAGAATGCCCAAAAGCCTAATGGTCGGACAAATTTGTTAGCTCAGGAAGCTGCAAATGAACAAGATATGCTCAATTTACAAGAATGGGTAAGTGTGAATATGAAGGAAAAGCTAGAGATTAGGTCGGTGCTATCTGTTTCCTTTCTTTTAATTCTGGTAGCAATTAACTGGGAATGCTTTTGAATACTCATTTGCTTGGATAGTTGGACCATCAAACGTCAAAGCAGTAATCCATTCATTATATTTCTCCTAACCATTAACTAGCAGGGGAAACTAGACTGCTAAAGCGTACACACAAATATGATGAACTAGTAAAATTCGTATCAACAAACTAGATTGCTCAACTAATACCGGTAACTAGTGTTCAAATTCATATGTCTAAATAATTCTAGCAAAAGGAATTACCCTTGCTCGCACTGATGAGGAAGAACCCATCTGGAGTAATTGGGCTGTAAAACAAATCCACAACTGGACGAGAATGACCATGGCAAACAAGGGGAACATCACCCTTTTCTTATCCATTACTTAACCGATCCAGCGAAAAAGAAAAAAAAATGAAAGAAAATTATAACTTTTGGGAGCAGCAATCATAAAAGTACATTTGGAAGTAGCAGACACATGGGATGAGAAAAAGTAAACTGCAAGTTTTCATTTAAAACAACCGTTTATATCCAACTCCACAAAAGGATGAAAAGCAACAATCTTTCTTACTTTTACCAAAAAACCAAATCAAGACTGAAGCGTTCACCTCTTAAAAATAACTCAGATTTCAGATTTTATGAAAAGCCATAATGGATCAGCTCGTTCATTATTCTTAGCTATAAGAAATAGCACTTCCAAAGAGACCTGACGAATTTGACCAAATTTTGCTAGAACCCAAATCAAGATTCACAGCATTCTAGCCAAAAATCACTAACAAAGAATCAATTCATGAAAATCCAACAAATCTATAAGAACAGAACAGAAGGGATTCAAAACTTGTTGATGCTTAAATCAGAGACTAACAAGATTGAACCTAAAAACTAAATCTGACGAAACAGAGAAGGTGCAACTAGCCGTACCCACAAAAAATATATACCATGCATTGCAAAATCAGACACATAATATTGAAATTACCTCAAACTATACCTTCAATCCCTAACTTCTCATTTTTCCCAAGCTTCAAGCTCTAAACTCCAGCTTTCACCCAAATTTTCAAGCCCTAATTTTTTATTTCTTGCCACCAAGCCAGTGTAACAGCTGAATTAGGTATGTTGGTGGTGCGAACTTGATAAAGTTGCCTAAATTGATGACAATGGCAAACTTCAGTTCATGATGGATTTGGTAGTGCGAGCTTGAAAGAGAGGAGTTCATCTTCGGGGAAGTGAGAAAGACAAAGAGAAAGGGAAAAAGTGTCTGAAATTTTGGCTAAGTGTTTTGGACATAGAGTGCATACTAGTGAAGCAAACGATGTCGTTTCCTCAAAATTCCTTTGTCCGCCATGCCTCTTGAATTTTTTAGTTTGCCGCTCTTTGTTTTGTACGTATAAATAACACACATTCTTCCTATATAGATGTTTCTTTCTTTCGAAACCCAAAGAGCTTACGTCAATTTTTACAAACCTAAACCCCAAGGGAACCCCAAAAGCCGGTAAGAAAATTCCTATATAGATGCAAGAAAATCACACTTTGTTTGTCCTTACTCCTACCTCTCTCTTTTTTCTTTTTCTCATCTTTATGTAATTAAGTTTTTTTATTTTTTTGAATTTTATTTTTTTTACTCTCAAGTTGTATTAAAATAATAGAATATGACAATTTAGTGTGTTTGGGCAAAATTTTTTTAACATTTTTAACTAATATAGGACTTTTCTAATTTATTATACAATAAAATAATTTACAAACTAAAAATGTTGTTAGAAATATGTTTATGATTTGAAAAAAATGAACATTCTTTTATCAAAATCTTTTTGGTACTCATTTTATGGTGTTATCAATTATGTATGACTTGCAGTCTAACAAACCAGAGAACCAAATTAGTTGATCGAACAATCAAAATAGTTTATATCAGTTTTATTGTTAAATTCTACCATTGACTACCTCTATTTTTAGATTATCATAATTATTTATTTTCCACCATGTTGCCATCAAGATAAATAGGAAATGTATGCTTTTTTTTTTATATTTATAACAAATTATTGTTAAATTGTTACATTACTGCAAGTGATAAATGTATTTGTTCTTTTTCAAACATTTATTTTAATGTTTAATTTTGTTTACAACTATTGTCTAGTATAATTCTGCAAGACAAAACTTAATTCTCAATAGTTATAAAAAATTCATTACAGAAGAAAACACAAAGTAGTAATAGTTGCAAAAATGTGTATAAATTTACAGACTATTTTTATGTGTTAAATTACAGTTTTATTTTAATGTAATTCTGTTTGAAACTATTTTACTAGATATAGATTTGCAAGACATAGATTTATGGTAATTTCTTTTTTTTTTCCTTTCACATAATTAATTTATGTTAAATATAAAACCTACCAGTTTTCCTTTCATAAAAATATTAGTGCAACACTTTTTGAATTTTACTTACGAATATTTATGTATTTAACATAAATTAAATGATTCAGAGTGAAATGCCCATAAAGAGCAGAATATTTGTTCATGTAATGGAGGAAACCCACAAAGAGTTGGTACTTTATGGGCCATTTCTTTTTTTAAAAAAATTTAATTTATGTTGAAAAGATAACCTGCCAGTTTTCGTTTTGTAAGAAATCAGTGTAACACTTTTTAATTTTACTTACAAACATTTATAAATTTA
>NW_020864684.1:0-10331 GCF_003713205.1 Coffea eugenioides
CGACCATAGTATCCAAGCAACTCAACCACTTTCAGATGTTGGAGCGGAAAGCTAGCAGCTTTCTTCAACTTTCTATCTCGCCTGACCATATCATCCCACCACGATTCCAGCTGCAAACAGATTAAGCTGTCAATAACTAAAATATTGCAGATCAAAAAGAACGGGGGAAAATCTGCTAAGAGTACCCAACACAAATTAGAAAAAGAAAGAAAAGAATAGGAGCGGCAACAGAAACAGCATGTCTGATACCAAGAATATTAGTATAATCATTGCTTTCTCGCTTTCAAGAATTGATTGGGATCCTAAACTGCATTTAAAAGTTCATGATCATAAGGATGTTCAAGTCCCAGAGTATAATGCTCAATGGCATGGCATACAGCAAATGCCACGGTGAAATACAAGAATAACTAAAGCAAGGCTCAAGAAAACAAATCGAGACAATAAAAGAAAGCAATGCCTGAGATTAGTACAGCATTATGCTACCTTCAGCACAAACTTCTCCAAGTTGGGCGAAGCCCTGATCAAAGAAGTAAATCCAATCAAACTGTGATCTTTTGATGCAGAAGCTATTAAGACGAACTCCTTCAGATTAGTAAGTTGAGGAAGCTCATGAACAATTCCTTTTTCCTAGGATGATCAGACAAGAAGAAAGCAAAATCAAACCAGTAAGGCAAGCAGTTGGCAGTGATTATAAACAATAGTTGGAAAGGAATCTCTTCAAAGAGTTCCATTAAATAACTAGAAAAAACCTGTGAAACTTGAAACTTGTTGGCACGTAAAGTAAGAACCTCTAGTTTTGACAAGCAGCAAGAAAGCCAAGAAGTAACATCCCTGACCAAGTTACGGGAATTCCCAGAAACCCATACATTCACAAGCATGGGGACGTTCTGAAGTACAAGATGGTGTGCTTCGGTAGTTTTAAGGGAGACTAAATTTGTGTCGCTGACAATAATGGATTGCAACATCAAACAGCAGCATACCTCCAGATATTTCAAGGCAATAGATGGACCACAAACTCGAAGGTTGATCAAAACTGAAGAGGCCTCCACTACCAGGCGCTCAAGAAATGGACAATTGATCAAGAAGAATTCCAGTACCTCCCCAGTTACATTCAGACTTTTCAAACTCAATGCTCTAAGGGACTTGAAGCCAATCTGTGCATGATGATGGATTTCAGAGTAACCAGGTTGAGATTGACCACTGCTAAGGCAAAAAAGTTCATAATGAAAAGTATATGATTCTTGAGAAGAAGGCGGGTCATCATCTGCAAACAGGTTCAATTCTAGCCTTTGCACTCTCCTTGCAAATGCATGCTGAAGCCATTTATGAATCTTGTCTCCATAAAAATTGTCCAAACAAAAAGCAACTCTCAAATCATCTAATGCCAAGGACTTGTCTGATTGAAGCAGCACCTTGTCAACCCATTCAACATACTTACACCTTTCCTTTCTAACAAAGTCCGCATACCTTCCCCAGCTGGATATTGAGAACATCTTCTTTAGCACTTTTGAAGCATCAAAATCAAGGCAAGCCATGGACCTCCATAGATCTATCCAACGCTTTGAAAGAACACTTGTTCTGGCAGCTTCTTTTAGCGTTAGGCAAGACAGAATATAAACAAGAATTTCATCTGGAAGCCGACTAATCTGATCCTTGAGGGGCTGCCCTATCTTTGCACACTATTAAGAAGGAAGAGAGGAAGAAAAGGATCCAGCAGCAAACATATGTTCCTTTAGCAAATAGTTACAAGAAAGAAACTTCTTTTGTTTTGTGTTAGTAAGAGTGATCCTGTCTCACCTTCCTCGGTCCAAAGCCAGTGGCAAGTATTGCCCTTGATTCCATCAAGATCAAAACTTTCTGCTACTTTTCTCTCTGTTATCAAGAATGAGAAAATGAATAACAAAGAATTCCATTTAGTACCATTTTAAGAACAAGATTACTTTGTCGAAGCTCGTTAATTGACCACTTGGAGTCCTATGTTAACAAAAGAACCATACAAGTCCTTAGAAGGAAAGTGAGCCTAACAAAATACCCATTAAGAATGACCAGGACAGATGGCATAGAATCCAAAAACAACAGCCAAAAAAAAAAAAAATCTGCTACAATGCAGGATTTTTTTGTTGTCCTCCTTGCATGCTCTTCTTCCAACATAAATAACAACACATAAAAACACATATATACCGCTGCAATAAAAACATAACCTTGGAATAAACTGCAAGAATGCCGGCAGATAAAATCAGTCAACAAATGAAACAAATATAATTCAGCTTAAGCATGGTTATCAGAAATTCGTCCTATAATCAAAGAAATCTAGTAACAATTCAGTCTTGGCCAAAATCATTCTAATTAAAGGATGCTGCATAACAAAATTGCTCCAAAAATCTAACAGATATCAAAACATTCATAGTAGGAATATATATGCATATAAGCTACCAAAAAACGTAAACCACAAACTTAGCAGCCAAATAATATAGCTAAACTAAAGATCCTACCAGAAAAAAAAAAAAAGAAAAGAAAACAAATATGGAAGTGAGGCAGCTACAATCAATTACAATTCAAAAAAAAAAAGGAATTTTGAAACTAATTGCTGCAGTTCACCGTCAGGCCGTGGATTGCTACAATTAATTGAATAGAGAGCATAATCTCTGTAAGCTATCTATAGTTCCCGAAAGCATGCCCGATCCGCATAAACAGAGTTGAATCCACTCAAACTTTTATGTATATATATGAAAAGAAAAGTCGCCCGAAAGCATACCTGACCCGTACGATAAAAGTCGTATCCACTCAAACTTTTATATATATGTATAAAAAGGAAAGTCTCCCGAAAGTATGCCCTGACCCGTACGACAAGAGTCGTACCCACTTAAACTTTTATGTATATATATAAAAAAAAAAAATAGAATAGGGGGCAGGTTACCAGCACAAAATAGTTGAAAGGGTGCATTTTGCGTTTAACTCTAAATAATTAAATTGTTGATATGTTGCCTAGCTTATAGAATTTATGTTTACGGTAAAATATTAAATATATTTAAACTCCACGTAACTTCCTATTTTATACAAGTTACAACTACTTCATATCTAAAATCAAATCTCCAACTGAATATCATTTCCCTTTAACAATTAACCAATAACACCCATGCATGTGTAGTTTTCTCGAGGTTGATTCTCATGAACCCTTACCCTTGTTTTTTCCCCCTTCTTAAAAGCAGATTAGGGCACCGTACTTTGAGTATAAAATTATTACTTAAATATACTGAACAAATAATTTTTTTCATTTTTGGTAGGGAAAAAACGACAATATATTAGTCATTGTGTATTTTCTTGAGTTATTATCACTTTACCCTTTAACGTTTGGTACCACTATCAATTTCTCCCTTAACTTTACTTTTTAATCATTTTACTCTAGGGTTGATAGTCAAATTCAACGAAGTTTGTTAATTCAAGTGAAAACGTATATTTAGCCCTTAAAATTATTATCACATTGTGGTGTAGAGAGAGAGAGATATCTCAATTCTTTTTTTTTTAAATACAAATAAGAAAGAGTTCGATATTTTGGTTATTTTAAAATTACTTTTGTTTTCTGGTGACTACCTATACCAATTCTAATCCTGACGACATTAAAGTAACATGATAATGTTAGACTCTTTCTTATTTTCTTTTTTTTTTGTAAAATCTAATTTTCTGACTCCTTTTTTTCATATGTCTATTTCTTTTCCTAGTATTAATAAGTGTAAAAAAAGAAACCTGAGAAAACCCTTTTATTTTTTATGTTTTTGAAACTCTTAAAGTGAAAAAAAGAAAGAATAACCATTTCAAAAATTTTTATTTTTAATTATATATTAAAAGGGGTAAATACATTTAAAAGTTTTTGAACATAGTGGTTAGATCAATGATGCGTAAAATGCCTAAAATTAATGTTAGAAAATAAAATGATCGTATCACTATAATTTAAAGAAATAAAGTGATATTAACAATGTAGTAATACTATAAAATAAAAGGATATTTTAGTCCAAATTTTGTTAATATGCTGAGTTGGATTACCTATGGGGGGTAAAATGATTAAAAGATAACATTAGGTAGTAAATTGATAGTAGTAATATAGTTCAAGGGGATAAAGTGATAATAACCCTATTTTCTTCGATTTTACTTCATCTCATATCTTCTTTGTGTCATTTAATCCTATTGAGAGAGAAAAAAAGTACTCCACTATATGAGTCTCATTTTCCTTTTTACTTTATCTTCCTTTCTTTATTTTGCCAATTGGTTTTCCCATAATGCTGCGACTCTTTCTTCACTTTTCTACTTCAATTGAGAAAATATGATGAATTTGCAAAATTAAGAAAAAATGAAACCATTATTCTGCATGAAATCTTTCCCATGAAATGAAACCATTATTCTGCATGAAATCTTTCCCAATTTTAACCGCTTTTGTTGATTTTTGTTTTTGAAATATTAAATGAGTGTCGATAAAGAAATCTACTAATGCATCAACAATTTAGGCAGTAGCTTAGTAAGGAGAAGAAGAAGAAGAGAGACACATTTAAGAATTTTTGCTTATTTGAACCTTTCAATTATCGATGATCATACGTTTGTAGGTGTCGCGCCCCATTTTTCGCGATGGAAAATAAATATAAAGGTGATTTATAAAAGATGTGATCTTATTTAAAAATAAGTGACAGGGGGACCTAGAATGGGACTTAAAAAGAATGCGATAATTTGGGTCCAAAATTTAGTCTAAAAGGGTTTTTAAGAAAAAATAGGAGTCGCCACTTGGTATGGAGTTTTGGTGTACCAAGTCACCCAAAAAATATTTTTTGACAAAAATAAAATAAATCAAAACCCTTTTTGACAACTCCAGGTCTTTGAAAACAAGAGAAAATAGGTTCGGGAGTCACGGTTGAAGAAAGGGAAGGCAAAGGTTTAATTGACTCAAACCTAAGGCACCCTTTCAACCTAGTCTAAGCTAGTTGCGAGGTTTAGTCAAAATTTTCCTAATCTAACCCTTAATTTTATCACGTTTGGATGTTTCCTATATGGATGCGAATCTAAATTTATAAAAAAATATCGAAAGGGACACAATGTTCATTCAAGGGTTTAATTGAACCAATCGCATTAATTGCGAAGGCCAAAATGATTCCTTGAAAGTGTCACGAGTATGCGAATGATGAAATTAAAATAAAAGAAAAGAAATTAAATTATGTACATATATAAGTGATCAAAGAAAAAGGGAATGCAACATAAAGGGTACGGGAGGTAAAAATTCGTGACATGATTTTCTTATACATGGATTAATAGGGTATTTAAACTAAAAAGTTATAATCACCCATTTCCCATGTTTGAAAAATAATTCTCCTAATATGAACAAGCAAATGAACTAATTTAAATGAAATGCAATTCTAAATGACATGATTAGCACCTATAGAGGGTAGGAGATAATATAATAGGGAATATCATACAAATGAGAAAAGATCCTAAAAATGAAAATATGCATGAAAATGTAGTGAATAGCACACAAAGATGAATCTAGCGCAAGACGACCTAAAAGGGTCTAGCGTTGGACTAGCCCATCTCTAAAAATCCTTACTAGCATTGGACTAGCAAGTAAACGGAGGGAGAAGCCACAATTAGCGTTGGACTAGTGTGGTGACGTCATGCATTAACAATTCATAGTGAAACAAATAAAACATAAATTAAAACAAATAAACACATAAGAGCACGTAGCATATAACACGTAAACATAATATCTAGATGCCAAAATCCTAAGAAAAGCGGATAAAACACATAACACATAAGCCACATAAACACGTAACCTATCTATTACATCGGGGAGCGCCTAACTACAATCTAGAAGGGAAAAATATAATAAAACAAATCTAATTATCCTATCTATTACATTTTTGAGGTATTTAAATGCCTCTTGAATCATTGTAAAAATTAACTAAAACATATATAAGAAAATTTGAATGAATATTTAAATCAAATAAATAAAGCATATAAAAATATAAACACATAGGAACACATAAGAGCACATAAGAGCACGTAATTGACATTGAAATAATAAAAATAGGGGTACCTCCCGTTTGAAGTGGTGACTAAATGGAGTCAAATTGTCCTATTTATACTCACAATGAACAAAAGAATCATGGCACCAATTTAATTGAAAAAACAATAATAATAAAAGTACTAAGCTCACGCTAATATGTCAAACATAAAGAAATTTAAAACATCTAAAAATTACAAGTTGAATATGTTCAAAAGTAACATAATTAGCTATTAAAGAAAAGAAGCAATCATAATAAAGAGAGTCAAAATTCATCAGGGACTGAATTGCAAAAATTGAAAAACTTTTGAGGACAAAAATCATATTTTTCCAAAGTTAAGAGTCAAAATTAAATAAAAGATAAAATTCAGGGACCAAAGTGAAATTAATTTAAGGACCGAGTTGAAAGGAATTTAAAATGTTATGGGCCACAGTGAAACTACTCCAAAGATCAGAGATTAAAGTGCAAATTTCGGTTTCTGATATGGAAGAAAAAGGCCATCGGGCCATCATTTTTATTTATTTGGGCCGGATGCTACCTAAGCCCAGCCGAAAGTCCAAGCCAAAACACACAGGCCAGCCCGTCTTCTATCACTCAAACCCAACCAAAAATACATGGGCTCTGACCTTCTAGCCCATTCGAAAATCAGAAACAAGCCCACCAAAATTAATAAAAATTAGCCCAACCCTTTTTCTTTCTTTTCTTTCCTTTCTTCTCTTTTTCTTCTTCTCTTTCTTTTCTTTCTTTCTTCTTCCTTCGTTTCTTCTCCTCCTCTGGCCATCCGAAGCTTACTTCAGTTGGCGGCCATGGTGGCCGCCGGTGGCGCCACCGCCTCCGGCGGCAGTCGCCGGCGACTTATTCAGTCGCCAAAATTTCTCAAAATGCACTTCCCCACTCCATTTTTCGCGTAGGTTCCATTTTTGGACTTAGTTTTTACAGAAAATGACCCAAAAGTGACCAAAATGCCAAGAAATCAGTTCAGTTTTTATTTTTTAAAACCCTCACATCTTCACCAAAAATCATAAAAATTATGCCAAAACCCTCCTTACAACTCCTACAATACAAATATAATTTTATTTTTGACAAGAAAACAACATAAAAGGACTAAAATAAATCAAAACAGTCCCCTAAGATTCTTTCTTTTCATTTTGGTATTTTTTCAAACGATTAACATGCATGCATAAAAAACATTTCCTTTTCCTCAATCTAGTTCATGCTATTTCCCAAATTTCAGCAATACAACATCAACAATAAAAACCAGCAAAAGCAAGATAAATTAAAACCAAAATGTATCTAATATGCTTAAAAAAAAACTGAAAAATACCTCAATGAAAATGGAATTGCCTTGGCTGAATTTTTTCTGATGCCTTGCTTCTTTTTTTTGTGTGTTTCTCTCCTCTGCCCAAGTGAGCCGAGAGGGATTTTTTTTCTGGAGGAAAAATTGGAGTGTTGGTCTTGTTTTTGCTTGTCTGTCCAGTCCCCTGGGGTAGAGCCGAGAGAGACTTGTAGCCAAAATGGTGGAGTCTTTCTCTCCTTTTTTTTTTCTTCTTCTTTTCGGTCCATCCAAGAGAGAGGGTCGAGAGCCTCCCTTTTTTTCTGTGTGTTTTTTTTTTGTTGCTCTGTGAGGGAGAGAGCCGAGAGTGAGGGAGCTTTCTTTCTTTTTTGTTCTGTTTTCTTTCTTCTGCCCAGTCCGAGAGAGGGAGAGAGTTGGGGAGTGCTTTTTGTTTCTTTTTTTTTTGCTTCTCTTCTGTGATAGGGAGAGCCGAGTGATGTCTTGACTAGGAGTGTTAAGTTGGGCCAAATGATGATTTTTTTTCCAAAGACAAGAAGTATGCATGGGCTATCAATGATGAATTTTTTACCAAAATGGGAAGAAATGTTAATGAAGATGGAGTGTAAAAATGGGTTAATAGTGGTTCTGATGAAACAAAATGATTAGAATGATTTTTTTTTATTTTCTTAATTTTCCTTCTTTTGTTTTGTTTTGTTTGTTTGTTGTTTTTTTTAATTTTTCTTCTTTTCCTAAAACAAACCTGCAAAAATGAGAAAAATGTAAATTAAAATGCAAGAAAATAAATAACTCATTAAATAGAAAAATTTTGAAAAAATATTAAAAATTGACAAAAATTTGGTGTCTACAGCTTGCCCCTCTTTGTCTTGAGTTTCAAAGAAACTCAAGACAAAGACGTAGACACCAAATTGCTTACCTGTCTCTTCTAGCTGTACCTGAGCTAAAATAAACAAGCCAACACTTGGCTGAAATTATTGGACAAAATGATGCAATAACATTGTAGAAAATGTGACCGAACCCATGTAGAGTTGCCTACGTATCCCACCATGGGAATCAGGTCAAACGTAGTTCGAATGCAAGTGAACCACAATGAAACAAGTGCATTGACCAACTGTGATCTTTGCAAAGTCGAAAAAGTCTGAGTTATCAGAACTTCTAAACATGAAATACAAAATGAATGAGACAACACAATTATTAATCAAAACAGTCAAGAAAAATAACTTCTCATAACTAGAAAAAGATGCGCGGAGGGACGCGATTACGCTCCAACAGAAAATTAAATGTGATTGCTTAGAATGGGGGTAGAAGGGTGCGCGGCGGACGCTGAGACCTCACCAACAAGATATTAAATTTGAGTTTTTTTGATTTTTTTTTTGAAAAAAGATGAGTGGAGGGACGCGGTTACGCTCCAACAGGAAATTAAATTATCAAGAAGGGAGATAGAAGGGTGCGCGGTGGACGCTGATACTCACCAACAGAAAATTAAAGTGTCAAGAACGGGAGATAGATGGGTGCGCGGTGGACGTTGAAACTCACCAACAGAAAATTAAATTGTTAAGAAGGAGGATAGAAGGGTGCGCGGTGGACGCTGACACTCACCAATAGGAAAAAAAATTTTTTTTTTTTTTGAAAAAAGATGCGCGAAGGGACGCGATTACGCTCCAACAGAAAATTAAATTGTCAAGAAGGGGGATAGAAGGGTGCGCGGTGGACGCTGAGACTCACCAACAGAAATTTAATTGATGCGCGGAGGGACGCGATTACGCTCCAACAGAAAATTAAATTTGTCAAGAAGGAGGATAGAAGGGTGCGCGGTGGACGCTGAGACTCACCAACAGGAATTTAAATTGATGCGCGGAGGGACGCGATTACGCTCCAACAGAAAATTAAATTTGTCAAGAAGGGGAGATAGAAGGGTGCGCGGTGGACGCTGAGACTCACCAACAGGAAATTAAATTGTCAAGAAATAACAGATTGGTGGGATAAAACCCGAATCCAATAAAATAAAACGGTCAGTGGGATAACACCCAAACCTGCCGAATCCCAACATGATATACAAAAGACACGTTAGTGGGTTGAACCCGATGCTAACGGATGTGAAAAAAAAACATAACACACGTTAGTGAGTCAATACTCGATGCTAACGGTGATAAAAGACACGTTAGTGGGTTGGACCCGATGCTAACGGATATGAAAAAGCAAAACACACGCTAGTGAGTCAATACTCGATGCTAACGGTGATAAAAGACATGACACACGTTATTGCATGAAAAAGTTCTTGAATACTTACCTGAAAAATCATTTCAAAAATTGACTCAATTTGAATCAATTTTGTTCAACCAATCATCTGCTTTGCATTTTGACATTGTGGCTCAAGTTGGTGGATTTGTAATCTTCTTTTCTTTTCTTTTTTTCAAATGAAAGAAACACACACATTTTTTTTGTTTTTTTTTGTTTTTTTGAAAAAAATCAAAGGTGACGAATTCTAAAACTTGAAAAATACCAATGACAACTCTCCTTTCAAAAGATTTGAGAGGTACATACATATGTCACTGTCCTCTCGATTTTAAAAGACCTTTTTTTTTTTTCCACAAAGCCGATTTAAAATGCATTACCAAAATTGGAGCTCATTCCTCTTGATATTTGGCCAGTGTAAATCATGTTTAACAAAGGCCACATTTTCATGCTTTCGAGAGAACAGAAAGAGCGATCATATAATGCCACCACCATGTGATCATTTGTGGTCTTTTTGGCTTTGAGAACTATGCAAGCATGATCTTTTGGATGTCAAAACTGCTCCCCAGGAGTTGTGGAGTTGTGCTGCAACTTATGTTGAATCTTCTCAATTTTCTAGCATCAGTCAGCCATACTCCACCGTGTATCACAAATCAACTTTTCTAATGATCAGATTTGAATGAATGGCCAGTATTTCAAGTGTCGGCATCTCGCTTTTCGTTCATGATTCTCTTGTGCTCCAAAATCTCACCTTGATGACCTTA
>NW_020864685.1:0-34959 GCF_003713205.1 Coffea eugenioides
AATTTTTTCCTTTTTAGGACTTTTTGCCTCGCGCACGTACCAAACTACTCCCCACTCACGTATGTATGATTGGTTGTTTGGATGTATATTTTACTCGTTTTATCTCGCGCTTTGCATTGCATTTGGGTGGGGGATGTACCCTAGAGCCTCGCGTTGGTTCTTGATCCCTCCCCTCCAAACGAGCACTAGCATACGCGCATACGCTTTAATTATTTTTTACCCCTCATTTATTTTTCTTTTAGTGGCTTGTCACGCCACTCCACCTTATTAGGATTTTAGGCGACCCACTTGGACATGTGATCGTATCACGACGTGTGCGTAGCATGATCCGAGGGGTCACTCGATCTTCCGCTTTAAACATTAGGTTGATAACCTATTAGTTTTTAGTCGAAGGTTGAGGATTTTTTAGATTCGCCCAGACGGGTAGCCGTAACACGACGTGTGCGTAGCAACGTCTGGGGAATCGCTCGAGCCACCGACAAGGAACCTTGGGAGTGATGACCCTTGGTTTCCAAGTCTGAAGGCTCGGGGACCTATGACTTATCGAGTCTAGATGCATTAGCGAACCCTAACCTCATGCATCCATTTTAGTTTTACCTGGGATAGCGTCTGCCTTACCCTATTAGGGACACTATTATTTCTTTGTGCTGATTTCGTTGCCACAATGTGTATTTATCTGGCTGAGTTAACCTTTCTTGGTTTTGTGTCCCCATTGCATTCACAAACCCTAGCAAATAAGAGGTCTGGCATGACCTTCTTTTAGAACCTACCCTCGTAGATAGGTTATTGCACGTTTAAAGATTTTGGTATATTGCATTCATAGATCAATAATTGCATAGCATTATAGGCCTACCTTGGCGTATAAAAGGTCCTTTTAGGTCATGATTTCATTTCAAATTGCATGTTTTACTGCTTTAATAAACTGGCATCATGCATAAACCCTAGAAGGGAATGCCATTTAGGGGATCCCGTGTTAGGAATAAGCCACCTTGTGTCTCGGATACTTAATCCAGTGAGACTTGCACGTTTACATTTTGTACCATCCAAAGGGGTAGTGCACAAGGTAAGGTAGGATCCGATCATTTTCATAGAGTGATCCTTGGAATATGAGCATCTAATAATCACTTTTTGGCCATTTTATCAAAAATTGGTAAAAATCCCTTGCGTGAAGGACATTAATTTGAAGAAATTCACAAATGATTCCTCCTATTGAGACGATAAATAAATTGAGGCCGAAATTTGATTTTTAGAAGGTCATAGACTAATGCACCTCAATAATTTTGAAATAATCAATGGCCGGACAATTCAACCGATCCATTTTGCCAATTCATTCAATAAATCATCAATTCATTTGACCAATTTACCCTTTTTAGGGTCACCTGGTCGATTTTGAATAAATCATCAATTCATTTGACCAATTTACCCTTTTTAGGGTCACCTGGTCGATTTTGAATAAATCGTCAATTCATTTGACTGATTTACCCTTTTTAGGGTCATTCGGCCGATTTTTGAATAAATCATTCATTTGGCCAATTTACCCATTTTTAGGGCAACCGAGCCGATTTTGAGTAAATCAAGTTTCATTCAATCTATTTGATCAATTTACCCTTCTTAGGGTGATCTGATTAATTTTGGATAAATTAAATTTCATTCAATTCATTTGACCTGTTTCCCTTTTAGGGTAATCCGGTCGATTTTTAATAAATTGTCAATTTCATTTGACCAATTAGGATTTCAATGTCGAATTTCAAAATGAAAAACCTAGTCGATTTTGAGAAAAGCATCCATTGCATCCAGTCATTTGATCAGTTGGAGTTTTGACCCGTGCTTCACTGAGAAAAGTTTGTCAAGACGAATTCCAATCTCTTCGATAGGAAGTTCGTCAAGGTCAAATCCGTGCGTTTTTGCAAGTTCTTGTATCGATCAAAAGTGATCAATCCCTTTGGACGAGGTCCTCATTTTGGCAAACGTCTCTTCTCATTCCAATGGACCAAATTTTTTCAAATTATTTTTCACTCCATAAACTGATTGGATCCATCAGGTATTGTATAGTGCCTGCTTTGGAGGATTGCATTTTCATTCTAGGCCTACCCTTGGCACAAAAAGGGTTCCCCCATAGGACATGCATCCGAATTTTCTGGATATCTACTAACTCTTGCCTTTTTCTTTTCCTTTTCTTTATTTTCTTTTGAATAATTAAGCGAGGGCTAAATCTAAAGGCAATTCCTTTTAAAATTTTCAGGTAATATTTAAACATAGCTTCTCGTCGAAGCCCCATCATAACGCGATCCCGTAGTCGAGCCCAGAGGAATCGTGTAAACATGAGTTCACAACCGGAACAGTCGGATAGGTCTGCTACTTCTGCCCAACCTGAGACTGCAAGTTTGGGGGTCCAACTGACCGAGATGCTTACGAAGTTTGGTGAGATGGCAACTGAAATGGCCGCCCAAAAGAAATTAATCGATGAGCTTATCAGTAGCGGAGTTCAACCCGAGCCTGTACCCGTTAGTCAATCATTGGTCATGCCCACGACCCAAACCACTTTTACTCCACCCTTCATCATTCCACCCGAAGGAATTTTCACATATCCCACCATACATTTGCCATACACTTGCCCTCCTGATCCTTCATTCTTCCCTACTTACATGCAAGGCCCACAACCCCAAATCGCTTCGAATATACCTCCTAAGCCGCATACCTTTTATCACGATACAGCTGAGCCTTTCTTACCAGACCATACCATTCAAGCCAAGCCAGAAATGGGGGAATCCTCTGCTCCCGTTGATATAAAGCTGCTCAAACGCCTTGACCGTTTTGATGAGTTTATGAGAAAGAGTCAGGGGTTGAACAAGCAAGGAGTCCTGGATTACGATGAACTTTGTCTTTTCCCAAATGTGCAATTGCCTGAAGGGTTCAAAACCCCGAAATTCAGCAAGTATGATGGAACGGGCAATCCCAAGACACACCTCCGATTGTTCGCTAACAAGTTGGGTAGGCCAACAGATGATGAAAATCTGCCTTTGAGGCTATTCCCAGAAAGTCTGGAGGGGGATGCCCTCGACTGGTATTCCAAGCTGAAACCCGAAGAAGCAAAGACCTGGCTGGACTTGTCCAACGCTTTTGTAAAGCAGTACGAGTATAATTGCGAGCTGGCTCCAACACGAACCACGTTGGAAGGGACAAAGAGGAAGCCACCTGAAGATCACAAGACTTATGCCAAGAGGTGGAGGAAAATGGCTGCAAAAGTCGAGCCACCAATGACGGAGGACGAAATCATACGCACTTTCATTAAGGCACATGATCCGCCGTACTTTGAAGAAATTTTTCGCATGACTGGATGCTCATTTGCCGCAATTGTTAACAAGCTTGAGGAATTTGATGATTTCGTGAAGGCTGGAAAGATTGTTAATGTGTCTGCCCTCAAATCGCAGTTGGATGCTTTGCAAAGCCAAGGTAGTAATGGGAAGAAGCAATTCCAAAAGAAAGAGGGGGAAATCGCTTTTGCCTGGGATCGAAACCCTGTCTCAAAGCCCAGACCTCGACAATACCCTACCTACTCCAACCCTTACCCTTACTATTCAAACATTCATCCTGTTTATCACACCAACACCAATTATCCTCGACCTCGCCCAAGCTATCCTAACCCACCTTTAGCTCCTTTTCAAATTTCTCAACCAAATCCTCACCAAAATCGTCATCGGCCTCCATTCGATCCAAGAATGCCTCCGCCAAACAGACCCGTTTACAACTATCCTCAACTCCCTAAAGCCAACAATCCAGGACGTAACCGCACGTTCACCAATCTCGACAGGCCTTTGGATCAATTATATGACCAATTGAAGGCTGCCGGGAAAATAGGTGTCATTCCCCCTCCAACCTATCCGTATGGCATACCCGTTGGGTATAACCCACAAGCTGTCTGTGCTTATCATTCAGGGGCACCCGGCCATCCGATTGCTGAGTGTAAAGCACTCAAGCATAAAATTCAAGATATGATTGAAGCTGGAGAGATTGTAATTAGAAGAAAAGAGGCACAAGCGCCCAAATGTGGATAAGAACCCCCTGCCAGAGTACGATAACACCATTGGGGTTATTATGGACCATACGGAATTTAAGGAGCCTGCTAAAAACTCATCAAGTGAGGCGGAAGTGTTTGGAAATGATGCAGAATTTCCCGATATCCCTGAAGGATCAATTTCCAATTGAACAGCTGAATTTCTACCCATTCAAAAGGAATTTCGGTAAACCTAAAGGGGTTTGTCATTCATGCGAATTCATGAGGAAAAAACTTTTGCATCTGTAATTAGCTAATGAAAACATCTTTACTTTTGACTAAAATTTGCGCATGTAAATATTTTTTAAGTTTTTAGTTCATTTGCTTTCAATCAAAAGTTTTATGAAAATGCAAGTCATTCTTGTCAGGTTATTTTGTTTATTCGTTTGTTTATATTTCGGTCATATTGCTTGTTCATTTGTTTGTTGTATATTTGTTTGCTTATTATTCCAAATTCGTTAATTCTTTCAAATGACCAAAGATAAAGCTATTTGACCCTTTGGATATCACTTTTCTGGAATTCAATAATGGCAATCTCTATCTCACTCACGACTTGAGAATTTTGGAACCCAAATTTCAAAGCGAGAGTGATAATGAGAAAGTATTTGATTCTTTTTCAAAAAAAAATCTTGAACAAAAACGAGGAGAAATTCGAACCAAACCTAGAAGCCATAGCAATTGTTCACATTGGCACTGAGAATAAGGTCAAAAGGACATAAATCAGCATTCGTTTGGACAAAAGCAGAAAAGGAGATGATTAAGAGTTTGACCATGTGTCAAGGTGTACAGATGGTTGGAGGCAGTCTCGTTTGCAGTAGCAGAAATTCAATCTTTGCACACTCTAATGGGAGTTCAGCCAAGAATGCCGTTTGTCATGAAATGTTACAAACA
Organism: Coffea eugenioides; assembly: GCF_003713205.1. NCBI lineage: Eukaryota > Viridiplantae > Streptophyta > Magnoliopsida > Gentianales > Rubiaceae > Coffea > Coffea eugenioides. Next base: position 4,946 of record NW_020864685.1, read on the forward strand.
CGCCTGGTCTGAGCCTACGACAAGAAGTTTCATCAGCATACATTTTGAGGAAGGCGACAAAGCACTCAAGCGAACTTTGCCAATACAAGACGAAGGCAGAGACAAATTCGCCCAAAATCAAGAAAGGGCCGTTCGTTGTCCAAAAGGTATTACCTGGCGGAATACTCATTTTGGCAGAAATAGATGGTCAAACATTCCCTCAACCCATCAAATCAGATATGTGCAAGAAGATTTTCATTTTGATCATGCAAATTTTCCTTAGAAATTCATGCAAATGGCGAAATGCAAGTCAGGCCCTCTTCTTTTACATTTAAAGCATTTTATCCCTACTTGTCCCCTTTGAGCCATCAGAATTGACAAATTTTCGTTTGGCAGCCCCTGAGAATTGCCAACCCCACACTGGGGCAAATTCATTATGAAAAGAGATGATCGGAAAGAAAAGGAAAACCCTACACTGGGGCAAATTCATTATGAAAAGAGATGATCAGAAAGAAAAAGAGAACCCCACACTGGGGCAAATTTAGTTTTTGAAGAAAAATGCAAAAGTGAAAAATGCAATGAAAAGCACAAAGAGAAGAATTCAATTAAACTGGGGCAAATTTCCTCAGTTTTGTTCAAAATTTGGAGATGATCTCAAAATGATGCAATCTCAGGTTATTTCACACCTCTCATCAAATTTGCTTTCAAGCCTCAACTTTTCTTGAAAACACCCCACCTGACCTCATTACAAAAGCCCAAAGTCCTGGCTTTCGTCACTTGTTGTATTTCTATTGGAAAGTTTGCTAATCAACTGGCAAGTGATGTCCATAATGCCTTCGCCTAATCTTACAAGGGAAGTGCATTTTGCTGATGCCAGCAATCTTCAACTTACATTTCTGAGTCGATTATGGACGAGCTCTTCCATTGCTTACTTAGGTGAAAGCCCGAAAGGGCACCCAAAAAAAAACAAAAAAACAAAAACAAAAAAGGGTGGGGGCAACCTTGGTGAAAACCCGAAAGGGCGCCAAGGCAAGTTTTTTGCAACGAGCAAGCACGAGGAGGAACAGCTGGTGACTTGGTTCATTTGGATTTCTTCTCATTTTTGTCATACTTCTGCCAATATTAAATTCCAGAACAAAGATATCCAGAGATTTGAATATGACATCTGTTGGCCAAAACTGTGTCGCTTTGTAAAAATATTCTTTTCTAAATACATTCTTATGAAATTCATCTTTCCTCATTTGCTTGTATTCATGGCATTTTGTAGGATTAAGCACAGTTGGTGGTGTTTTACATTCTTTGGCATTCCTGCATAACATAGGAAATCATTTTGCATTGATTTTTTCTTTTACCATTGGATTCGGATGAATGATAAACCCTAAGGTTTGTGCAAGAATATGGGATTCAATCATCTTTTAAAGTGAGTAAAATGCAACCAAGCTGCTACATGGATTTGGTGACATGGTAAATGCGCACTTTATTGGTCTCCGGAATCGAAAGGTTTCAAAATTACAAATTCAACCAAGGCAGATGCCGCAGCAAAAGTTGGCAAGGGCATCAAAAGACTCATGTTTACACGATTCTCAAGGCAAGCCGGATCGAATGATGGTGGCAAGTCCATTATTTCTTCTTTTCTTCCAGGAACGTTGCATTTACAAACACAAACAACCACACTTCTTTTCGCACCTGAATCGACGTCAGAAAAAGCTCTCCAGTAAGCAAAGACGAAATGATAATTTGGCAAAGGTTGGGTCATAAGGAACAACATCAGCTATCGTTCCAGCCATAAAGATCCAAATCTCCCTCTTGGTACAAAAGTTTGAACTACTCTCAGGTAAGAACTCAATTCATTGTTTAAAAATCCCGTGGGTCTATCCCAATTTAAATCCCAATTTTACATTTCTGTCCGGGTCTATCCCGTGGGTCTATCCCAATTTTAAATTTCTGTCCGGGTCTATCCCGTGGGTCTATCCCATTTACTGGGTCTATCCCATTTAAATTTCTGTCCGGGTCTATCCCGTGGGTCTATCCCATTTACATTTCTGTCTGGGTCTATCCCATTTTAAATTTCTGTCCGGGTCTATCCAGGTGGGTCTATCCCAACATCATCCCATTTACATTTCTGTCTGGGTCTATCCCATTTAAATTTCTGTCCGGGTCTATCCCGTGGGTCTATTTACCTGGGGTCTATCCCATTTAAATTTCTGTCCGGGTCTATCCCGTGGGTCTATCCCATTTTAATTTCTGTCCGGGTCTATCCCATTTACATTTCTGTGGGTCTATCCCATTTAAATTTCTGTCCGGGTCTATCCCGTGGGTCTATCCCATTTACATTTCTGTCTGGGTCTATCCCATTTATTTCTGTTCGGGTCTATCCCGTGGGTCTATCCCAACTTTACATTTCTGTCCAGGTCTATCCCGTGGGTCTATCCCAATTTTAAATTCCTGTTCGGGTCTATCCCGTTTTAAATTTCATGTTCGGGTCTATCCCGTTTTAAATTTCCTGTTCGGGTCTATCCCGTTTTAAATTTCCTGTTCGGGTCTATCCCGTTTTAAATTTCCAGTTTCGGGTCAGTCCCCATTTCTAAAAGCGTCCATTGTTTGAGACGTTTTCACCGCCAAATAACACAGGTGAGTATTTGGTGTCTACTTCTTTGTCTCAAGTTTTTTCAAAACTCAGACAAAGAGGGGCAAACTGTAGACACCAAATTTTTGGTGTAATTTTGTTTACTGTTTATTTTTAGTTTTTTATTTGTCGTGTTAGTTTTATTCGATTTTTAGTTTTTAGTTTCTAGTTTTATTTTATTTTTAAGTTTTTAGCATAGAGTTTCTTGGAAAAAAGGAAAAAATAGAAATTTTGTTTTATTCAGCTTTATTTATCTATTTTAGTCATTTCTGCTTAATTTATCTTTTATTTGGTTCATTTAGGAAAATTAAACAAAAAGAGGAAAAGAAGAAAAATTCAAAAAAAAAAATAGGTTTTAGATGGATTGGAAAAATGGAAAAAGAGGAAAAAGAAGAAAAAAGGAAAAATTGTTCACAAAAATATGTTTATTTCTTTAAATTCAATCTTTGGGCACTTTAGTTATTTTTATTAAGTTATGTTGAGAAAAAGAAAATGATGAAAAGAGAAAAATTTGGAAATGTTAAAAATGGCCATTTTGTTTAGTTTTTTTGTTTAAAATTATTTTTGTTTTGTTATTATTATTGTTACCTGGTTTGTGTAATTTTGTTATTGTTATTATTTATATTTTATTTTATCATTTCTGTAATTATTATTGTAAAAAAAAAAAAAAAAAAAAGACATATTTTGTCGCGGCTGCACGCTGCAATTTTTTGCAGCGTGCAAAGGATATTCGTGGGAGACAATTGGAGGGCTGGATTTCATAGGGGTAACAAGCCCTCATCCTCATCGTTGAGATGAGGGTTTTAGGAGATTTGGAAGTGGATATAAAAGAGAAAAGAGCTACAGCCGCAAGGGGGGTGTTTTTGGGAGAGCATCGACAGGCTAAAAGAAAAACTGAGAAAGATTGAGGGAAGAGAGAGTAGCGTAGAAAGGGTGGAGCTGCCGACCAAGAGGAAAAGAAACCTGCGCGCAAGAAGAGAAAAGGCTAGGAAAAGCTGTAAGCTTGATAGAAAAAAAACGAAAGGAAGATTGCTGGGAAAGGCTGCAGATTGCTGAAGAAAGCAAAACAAGAAGGGTTTTCAACCGTAAGAACAAAAAGGGATTTGGGATTGGAAGAAGACAACCGCATCATCATCGCTTTTCCGTGGAGTGTTTGCCGAATCGTTCAAGCTCTTTCTCCATTTCAGGTATCGATTTCTTCTTTTAAAGGTCAAAGCTCTTTTCTTTAGTTGTTTGTTTGCATCTCTGTGTCCTTGTTGACTCTGGTCTGTTTTCAATATGATTAAGGTTTCTTGTTTTGGGTTGGTTAAAATCTGGAGTGGGTAAAGAGTTGACAGCTTGCATATTGGTGTTTTTGGCCGAGAGGAAATTGCATAAAGTTTCCAACTTTGGTTGAGGTTGAGTTTTGGGATGCAAGTCTGGATTTTTCTTGCAAGCTAATGTCATAAATTCTTGTTTGAGTATTACTTCTGTCCATGTGAGGAATAAGAAACGCATGAATCATGTTTAAATGTTTGCTGAAAATAAACCAGTCAGGATTGCCGAACCTTCTGCTCAGAATTTTCCAGTTTTTGCATAGCTTTTCTTCTATGTTTTAGTTGGTTCGGATGTTGAAATGGATGTTATGACACTTAGATTGGTTTTGGGTGTTTGTGTTTAAACATACTTGAGTTGGAAAAGAGATTTCAGATTGCCAAACCATTCTGCATGAATGCCTTGTCCAGATTTTCTGTGATGCATTAGCTCCTTTATTGTTCTAGCTTGTTGGGAGTTTAAAGTTAAGTTGTTTGTTGATTAGTTGGAGTTATGATGTTGGTTTGAGAGATATCTAATCAAAGCTTTGTATTTGAACCAAAATCTGGTCTGCACCATGAAAAGGAAAGAAAGGCCGTTGGCTGGAAAATTTTTCAGAATGTTATTCCGATGTTTGCATTCCTTTTTCTCTAATTTTTGTGTTTGAAATCCAGAATTTTTTATGATGCAAAGTGAGAAGTGCAGGCTCTGGTTTAGATTGAAGTTTGATGCTGGGTTCGCATGTTTGGGGGCTAGAGTTCCTGATTTAGGATCTAATGCTTGCTGGAAAATAAATGATTCAGGTTGTCAAACCAGTTTTGCGCGTATGTTTTCCAGAATTTCTGCATGATGTTTTGCTGAGTTTTGTTTGTTTGGTCTGGGTTGGTTACATGGTTAGTTCCTTAATCTGAGTTTGGAAATGAAATGCAGCTGGTTTCTTTCTTAGATAGTTGCAGAAACCTGCGCACAAAGTCTGCTGCAACGAGCTCAAAGCTCTTGGTCATGTTGCAGCAGCTTGCGCAGGTTTTACTTTTCCTTTGCTGCATTTTGTTTTGTTTTATCTTTGTTTACCTGTTTTGAGGTCTATCTGAGGAGTTCATCAAAGCCGAACAAACCAAGACTTGTTGAACCAGTTTCATATGTTTTCCAGATCTTCCAACTTGCCGAATGTACTTCATTTTTTGCACTGGAATCTTGCTAAGTTTCTTTTTTGTTTTGCTTGTTTGGATGATGATTTGCTGCCTAGTTGAAAGCCTTGTGTTTAGGTTTGAAATCTTAAAAAACAAGTTGTGTGTTTGGGTTCTGTTTAATTGCTGATGACTGAATAAGAAAATTGCAGAAGTTTTTCTCACGTTATTTTGCTGCATTAGTGTCATGTTTTATTCGGCAAGAGCTTATAAGTAGGTTTCATCACCTTGTTTGCACATTTAAATTTTGTGTTTGATTCAGTTTGACAATTGATAGTTAAAATCTTGATTTGGTGAATTAGTCTGCATGTTGAAATGGATGAAAGGTTGTGGCTGAATTTTGCAGAAACTAGCAATGAGAAAAGAAGCCTTCTGCGTGTTGTTGCATGAATCTGCATGAAAAATGTTTCCAAAAATTGCACTCCAACCCCTTAGCTTTTATCTAATGCTTCCATGGCCCAATTAATTGGAAACTTAATTAATTTTGTCCTCCTAATATGCCATTAGATTTGTAGTCAATTTGATTTTGCTTGGCTTCTTTGACATTTTGTTGCCTCGATACTAGCAAACTGTTCCTCGTTTACCTTTTGTGAATTTTCTAGTTTGATTTGATAAGTTTCACCTTAGATTCTTAATTTTATTTTATGTTTTTAGTCCCTTAGTGTTTATAATAATAATAAATTGGCCCTTTAGACCTTTTTAATTCTTTCAATGGGGTCTTTGTTTGTCTTAATTGGTTAAGTACGAGTAGTTTACTTTCCTTGGAATGCTTCGAGTAATTCAATTTGACGTTGGTTTCCATTTTCTTTGATTTATTTGATAATTTAAGTGGTACCTTGACCTTTTTATTATTTTGGAGGGTAAATTAGTAACTTCACCTCATTAGGGCGTCAATTCAAGGGAGGTACACTCTATCCCTCATTTGCACTACATTTAGCCTTACGTGCTCCTACGTGTTATGTGAATATGCATGCCTACTCCGCTTTCCTTACCTCCTTGCCTGCATTTGCTTGTTTTTACTTTTATTTAAGTTTTATGGGGTATGTGTACACCTCTTGGCTTGTAATAGATAGGGCTCGGAGAGCATCTGGTCCATTTCCCCTTCCCCTTTATGCTTTCATGGGGTATGTGTACACCTCTTGGCTTGTAATAGATAGGGCTCGGAGAGCATCTGGTCCATTCACCCTTTCCCTTTATGTTTTCATGGGGTATGTGTACACCTCTTGGCTTGTAATAGCTAGGGCTCGTAGAGCATCTGGTCCATTTCCCCTTCCCCTTGGTTGCTTGTTTTTGTTGCTACATGTTTAATTGCTTTAGTAGGCTCTTGCATCTAGTCGAGCATGCTAAGTGCTACGTGCTACGTGTTTACGAGCGTTTTGGCATGTCTACTTGCTTTCATAACCATGAATGAATGGAATGGATGAATGTACGTCACCACACTAGTCCAATGCTAGTTGTGGCTCATTAGGCCATCCCTTTTTGTTAGTGCATATTTGCATGTTCACTACATGTCATGCATTTTTCTTAGTTTTATCATTTGGCATGCTCCTCGAGCCCCTTTTCCCTCATTTTAGGATTCTTTGCATCTCATGCTAGTTAGGGTACATTTGCCTGAAGAGTCCCCTTCCGATAAGGGAAACGAGCGAGTGTGGCTACTCGATAGCCTTAGCACGCTAGTTTCGCCTTCTAATCAAAGGGAAAATCAAGTCACGATTTAGGTCTCCCCGTACCCAATATGCATGAATTCCCTAGGCTCATGCATTCTCAATCCACTCTATCATTACACTTTCACTTTTTTTTCCTCATTTGCACACATGCACCTTTTTATCACTTTCACTTGCACACGAACACTTTTTTATCTCCACTTGCACACGAACCCTTTTATCTTCACTTGCACACGAACATTTTTATCTTCACTCGCACACGAGTACTTTCATCTACATTTGCACACCTTCACTCTTATCTTATTACTTTTTTCTCACTTCACAAAAACTCACACTTTCACATGGCATGCATTCCACTCATTTTTATGTCATTTAGGATTATGTGACCTCTCCAAAGGATCATTATTGGGCTTCACAATTAATGTGATTGGCACCACTCAACCTTTGAAGAGAAATTTCCCCCAATCCCCCTAGGTCTAGGCTTTTGCATTCATATAGACATATCCAACATGCGATACATACCTTGGGTAGAAAAAGTAGGAAAAATTGGTTAAAGTCACGCAACTAGCCTTGGCTAGGTCGAAGGGGTGCCTTGGATTTTTATCCTTGCCTTCCCCTTCGTCAAATGTGACCCCCGATCCCTCTTTTGGTTACGTAGACCCGAAAGTTCTCTAAAAGGGTTTATTTACTTTTTTATTCAAAAACAAAAATCATTTTTGGGTGACTTGGTACACCCTAACCCTATACCAAGTGGCGACTCCATTTTTGATACAAAAAAGCCCTTTTTGAACTTTATATGGCCAAACCGTCGCATTATCAAGTCCCATGGCCTTTTACTTTTCATTTACACACGTTCACATTCCATTACACCACTTACATCTCACACCACACACACATCACACACATTCATTCGAAAAGTGGGGCGCGACAAATTTCATATTTGCTTTTGCTTTTGTCATTTTGTTGACTAATAATCCCTGAAAAATGTGTGTGGTCGTGGCTAGAGTATTGTGACTGTCACTATCACCACCAAAGTTAATTGGAATTGGGGTATGGGATGAAATTGGTCCTTTCCAATGTGAAGGAAATAATAAATATATTAAGTAACGATAAGTACAACTACTCTCCACTTCTCCTGCTACTCCACTACTACAGACAGGTCACATATTGGGGCCACTATTATCCTCCCCCTCTTTTTTTTTTTTTGGTCAGCAATGATACATTTGTATAACCTACTCTAGCCTAATCTAGGGGGGAGGGGGAGCCTAAGGAGGCTGTGGTAGGGGGCTAGTAGGTATACAGACCCAACTAGACCAAGGGAGTGCTCTGACACAACCCTTAGATTTTTTTCGCTGCAGATGAGGTTTGACCCCTCACCTCTCCCTATCTCTAGTTATCTTTTTGCCAGTCAGGAGATAATCCGAGAAAATCGCCCGTAAATACATCCTGAAAGTCTATCACTATAGGGATCTTTGCTGATGACTTTTCCTCTTTCTCAACATCTACCACATAAACCAAATATGCCTCACATCCTTTTCTTAATGCCCTATAGGCTTGCATGGCTGATAGGAGTGGCATCCTACGTAACTGTCTTAAATTAGTATTCCCTTGATAAGAGAAACATTCTTGGTGAGGGTTCAAAAATAGTACCTTCTTCCTTCTACAATCAATATGTGCATAGTACCTAACTAGCCAATCCATTCTTAAGATGATATCAAAATCACTCATGTTAATTTGCACTAGACCTGCTTCTAATTTCTTATCCTCCAATTCCGCCATATAGATTGGATATTTAACATGAGATACTAAAATCCTATCATCTGGAGTGGCCACGTGGTAGGGATGGTCTATTCATTTAGGTTGCGTACACAAATGTTTAGCAAATTTCTTTGCAATGAACGAATAACTTGCACTACAGTCAAATAACACAAATACTGGCACAGAGTTTATCAAAAGCATACCTGTGACTACATTACCAGACGCCTCTGCCTCTAAATCAGTCATCACATGCACCCTTGCATTCATCTTAGCTTTGTTACCAACTAGGTTGCCGCCCTTGTCTATCCCTACCTTTTTGTTTGGGCAATCCATAGCCTTATATCCTTGCTGTCCACATTCAAAACATGCTCTAGTTCTAAGTCGACATTCTAATAGATGCATCTTACCATAGGTATTATATTGAGGGAAAGTTTTTTCCCTAGTTATCCTTGGAGGTGGTCGCGACTCTTCTTCACTAAGCGGAATCGTTTGCCTGGCTTTAGCATTCTCAACATGGTAAGTTCACCCCTAGGTCTTGGCCTCTTACTCTTAGCCTCCTCATCTAGTTATTTACAGTCCATCTCAGCCTTTGTGCTGGTGTCTAACACATCATTAAATGTGGGAATGTGTGAGGTGTTCACCCTAGTCTGTATATGATTCAAGAGTCCATGAATGAACTAATATTTTTTGAGACTACTACAAAAATGTCCTTTTATGACATTAAAAGCATCATTATACTTCCATGTAATGACCTTTCAAATAAAATGACATTCTACCAAAAACGTCATCCATTCTAACGTCACTATAAGTTTTATGGCAGTTTTGTAAATTCTAATTTATAGTTGTGATGGCATTTATAAATGTCATTATTTACTGGTTTTATGACACTTTCAAATGACAAGAAATGCCAGGGCACAGTTGAAGTTACATGAATTTAAAGTGATACTCATAATTGTCATATTTTGGAGCCATTTTGATACTTGTATTATGTAAGCACAATAAGCTATTATGACACATTTACAGTATAAGTAGAAAGAAATATTATGATACCTTTGTAGTGTAACTAAATTAGGCTATTATGACACTTCTTAACATGAAATTTTGTGAATGTTATGAATAGCAATACATAGCCAAAGTGGTAACACTTTTTAAGTGTCAGTACATCATATTGCATTAGCCCTATATATATACTGGCCGTGTTTTTATACCCAAAAACAGAAATCATATTTCATCCTACCTGCACAATATAGATTCCAATTTTTGGAATGATAAAGTTGATAGTACCATCATATAAAGAAAAATCAAAGTGATTTACACCTTCATAGTAATTGGTACAATACATTTAGCCAAATTGGTGCAAAAGTACATCATCCAATCAACTCTCATTAAAACTATGTGAACAAATTACATGCTAATTCACCGAATTTCCAACAGCCATGAGTATTGCAATAGCATTGTCAATACATATAAAGGAAACAGTAGTTTGACAAGAACTCAACTAAAATGCGTTGACAATGCCTTCAAAAACAGCCATTTGACCCAAAGGATCCTTTAATTTTTTTCAAAATTCACCTACAAGTATCATAAACCAAGCAATAGGAGTTACAAATCACATGTACAGTTCTTCTTTTACAGTTTTGATGTTAAAAAACAAATATAAAGTAAGTTAAACAGATGACCAAGATTTACTAAAATTATTGGCCAAGCAATGTCTACTCCACAATAATAATTACAGTCACAAGAAGCACCACAATCAAAGTGCAGTCCATTCCAATCAATAATAATATCTAGAACAGCGAAACCTCAATAATTAAGTAACATATAGCAATTACAAATATGTTCATGAAAACCATTTGTTAATGCAACTTCTAAACAAAGTCATAAATGAATTGTTTATTACCTTTATCGGCCAAAAAATAGCATTTGATGATTGCGAAGTAGATCTTTATTGAGATGGTGAACTTTGTCCTTGTGATCTTCCTTGGTGTATTGATTCTAGCTGCTGAATTCTTCGCTTTGTTTTTGACAATGTAGCACTTTGTTCCATGACCAACCGAAAACATGTTGAATGACTTGGTATATCCCCACAAATCAGATTGTGTAACTCCTAAACCATATGTATGAACTCTTCCACTACTTTTTTTACCCATTACTTGTGCAAACACGTCATGCCTACCCACAATATCTTCTTCTTCTTCTGGAAGTTGATTTTTTAAGTTTTCCATCTCCTCCTAAAATTAACAATTCAGAGTTACTATATGTTGTTTCTTATTGTAATAGAAAAAACAGGTTTTTGAATAGAGGGAATAAGTAGCAGTAGCATACTATTTTTCCCCAACTTCATAACTAGATGGCACTCCATTAGAATTAGTATAGCATATAGTGAACATATCTGCTCTAGAGAGAGAATGCCCAAACTCTTTTTTCTACATACAATAGTATATCAAAAGATGATATCAATTTAAAAGATTAGATGTGGTTACCAATTTATGATATTATACATTATCTACTCGAACTTGACCAAATGGCTTTTTCTCCGTACTATGGTTCATCTTTTTCTTCCCTCGATGCTCTTTGTTTGTTGCATATATTTTCTACATAGTTTAGCATAATACAAAATAGTTAACCATAGACAAATAGAAAAACTGATCACAACTATAACAATTTTTCATACCTTTGACTCTTTAGAATGCCATTTAGTCAAGATATTTTTTTATTGCTTTGGAAGAACTTGTTTTGGTCTTTTCAGCACCTAATTTTCAATTGGCTCATTAGAATTGAAATAATCTTTTTTTAGAGCATGCTTCCAACTTTTCCATTTCTTTTCTAATGATTGCTTAACTCATTCTTCTAGATCGGAAGGAAGATCAAATTTCTCCTGTGTTGTAAAAGAATCAAAGAAATTTTATTAATTCTATATATTTCCTTCAATTCATTATAATCTATATATACAATTTTCTAGTACACTAAACAAGGAAAGTCTACACCTAATTCCCTTAATTTTAGAGACAGCTTATTCACCCTGATTTCCTCCACTAATTTACCAAAAATATCTCCTAAGATTACTCATTCAATTTATCTAAAATATCTCCTAAGATTACTCATTCAAGATTCCTACACTCCCCCTCAAACTGGTGAATATAGATCTTCCATTCTCAGCTTGATAGCACTCTCATGAAACATGTTACTGCACAGTCCCTTTGTCATCACATCTGCAAGTTGAAGTCCTGTCGGAACATACGGAGTACAAATCAATCCACTGTCTAGCTTCTCTTTAATAAAGTGCCTGTCTATCTCTATGTGCTTCGTCCGATCATGTTGCACTGGGTTGTGAGCTATGCTTATAGCAGATTTGTTATCACAGTATAGCTTCATCGGTTTGCTCCATTGAATCCTCAAGTCTTCTAGGATAATTTAGCCCACAATAATTCACATACCTTTGCTGCCATAGCTCTGAACTCTGCTTCAGCGCTTGACCTTGCTACCACACTTTGTTTCTTGCTTCTACAGGATATTAAGTTTCCTCCAAGAAATGTACAATATCCCGAAGTTGATTGCCTGTCGACTGGAGACCCTACAAAGTCTGCATCTGTGTAAACTGCCAGATCAATCTCAGGACACTTTTTGAATAAAATCCCCTTCCCTAGATATGCCTTTAAGTAATGAAGCACTCGATAAACTGCTTGTAGATGAACTCCTCTAGGATCATGCATAAACTGACTAATAACACTAACTGAGTAAGCTATATTTGGCCTAGTATGTGCGAGATAAATGAGTTTCCCAACAAGTCTTTGGTACATCTCTCTGTCTACTGCTTTATCTCCATAAGCCTCACTTAATTTGTGATTCTGTTCAATGGGAGTTCCAACTGGTTTGCTCACTGTCATGCCTGTTCCTTGAACAGGTCCATAACACATTTCTGTTGAGAAATAAAAATTCCCTGCCTTGATCGAGCCACTTCAATTCCCAGAAAATACTTCAATTCTCCTAAATCCTTTATTTCAAATTCCTTGGCTAGGCACCACTACAAAGTTTCCTTCTCTATTTCATCGTTTCCTATCACTATAATGTCATCCACGTATACAATCAAAACAATAACTCCCCCGAAGGCTGAATGCTTGATGAATAGGGTATGATCTCCTTGAATTTGCTTGTAACCATTAGCTATCATTACTTTGGCAAATCGTCCAAACCAAGCACGTGGGGATTGTTTCAACCCATATAATGCCTTTTTTAATCGACAAACCTTATTCTTGTCAACCCCACTGAATCCTGGTGGAATGCTCATATAAATTTCCTCTTCTAATTCTCCATGAAGAAAAGCATTCTTCACATCGTACTGTTGCAATTCCCAATCAAAATTAACAGCCAAGGACAGCAGAATTCTTACCATATTCATCTTTGCTACCAGAGCAAACGTTTCCCGATAATCTACTTCATATGTCTGTGTGTACCCTTTTGCGACTAACCTCGCCTTGTACCGTTTTAGGGACCCATCTGTCTTAAACTTTACTGCATACACCCACTTACAGCTCACTACTTTCTTGTTCTTTGGTAACTCAACTAATTCCCAGGTCCTATTCATCTCTAATGCATCTATTTTTACTTCCATAGCAAGTCTCCATTCTTTCTTTGATAATGCTTCAGACAATGAGTTAGGAATAGAGACTGTGTTTAAGGTGGAAAGGAAGCTTTGATGGCTTGGGAAAAACTTCTCAAAAGACACAAAGTGAGACAATGGGTATAAGGGTCTTTTGGTACATACTCGGGTTTTTTTCCTTACAGCAATAGGTAGATGTAGGTCCTAGTCAAGGCTAAGCGACAAGGTGATTTAGAGCTGGAAGAATGGTCGGTCGGTGGTGTAGAATTCAGATTTGATTCACTCATTGTCATTCTCGAAGCTTGGTTCAGATGATTGTTCTTGCCTTGTAACTACGATGGGATCTCATTTCCTTGTATACACTTGGTCAAATCAGAACCAGTCATAGATTGTACAATCTTTTTTCTTTTTTCCTTCTACCACATCAGATTGAGGAATTGACTCTCGAAATTGAGATTTGGACAGGTCTAAAGGGGGAAATTTTAACTTCTTATCTTCAAGTGTATCTAACTCCCCCTGAAGATAAGGAGTGATGAAATAGGGCTTATTTTCAACAAATATAACATCTGCCGAGGCATAGAGTTTTCTAGTAGGTGGATGATAATATTTGTAACCCTTTTGAGTAGATGAGTACCCCACGAAAACATACTTAAGAGCACGAGGATCTAACTTCCCACGGTTATGACTATGGACATAAACAAAAGAAGTACATCCAAAAACCCGAGGAGTGAGATTAAAGGAAGATCGAATATCGGGGTAGAATTTGGATAGGTTCTCTAGTGGACTTTGAAATCCCAAGACCCTGGAAGGAATCCTATTTATGACATAAGTTGATGTGAGTACAACTTCTCCCCAATATGCTTTTGGCATATTTTGTTCAAACAGTAAGGCTCTAGTGCACTCAAGAAGATGTCGATTTTTCCGTTCTGCCACTCCATTTTGTTGTGGAGTAGTGATACAGGATGATTCATGTATGATTCCTTCTTTTTGGAAAAACGGACTCAAGGTTTGATTGAAATAATCACGAGCATTATCTGAACGAAAGTGTTTTACCTTGGTGCCAAATTGATTTTGAATCATTGCATGACTCAAATCAGATTATTTTTGAGTAAATAGATCCAAGAGACTCTTGTTCAATCATCGATAAATGTGACAAACCACTTAGACCCTGAGATGGTTGGAATAGTTGATGGCCCCCAAATGTCACTATTGATTAAAAAGAAAGGAGAAGACCATCATTTATTACTGATAGGAAATGATACACGAGTGTGTTTAGCATACTCACAAATATCACAATGAAAAGACTGAACATCAAATCCCTTGAACAAGGAGGGAAACATTATTTTTAGTGCAAAAAAAAGACACATGACCTAGACGTCTATGATGTAACTAGATGACATCCTTATTGGAGGGTGAAGACAATGTGGACAGGGCAGATTTACTAAATTCTGGTTGACTTGATGTATCCAAGTAATAGAGTCCATCATGTTTCTTAGCTAGTCCAATCCTCTTCCCCGAGCCTCAGTCCTGGAAGTCACACCAGGATTCATCAAATATAAAAGAGCCAGCTAGATCTTTGGCAAGGTTTTTTACAGAAACCAAATTTGTAGATAATTGAGGAACATGAAGAACATTTTTAGGAATCAATTTTGGAGTAACTTGGACATCTCCAATTCCTGCCACTGTGGTTGTAGTGCCATCCGCAACAACAATCTTTCCATTGCTAGGACAAGGGTTATAGGTTTTGAATTTATTTGAAATATGAGTCATATGGTCCGTAGCACCAGACTCCAGAATCCAGACATTCCTAAGCTCATTGCCTAAAACACTAGATGCAAAAGAGACTAGAGCCTTACCTGAAAATGTCAATGAACACATACCCTAATTCCTTGGTTGAGAATTCTTAGTTGCTGGTTTGTCAATTGTCTCTAACATACTTTTAAGCTTTCCTCCATACTAAACCCTCCAAACACTTGAGTTGGATCTTGAACCGACACATGAGCCTGCCTTTACTGGCCATCTTTCTATCCCCATTCACGAGTGGGTGGTTTCCCATGTAGTTTCCAGCATTGTTCTATGGTGTGTTGTGGTTTCTTGCAGTATGTGCACCACAACTCCTCGCGATTCTTTTGCCCACTTGTTTGATTGGTCTTGTCCGCAGCAACCTTGTTCAGTACCAACCACCGAGGTTTGGAACTTAAAAGAGCTGAATTTTCTATTGAAGGTAACTCTAACATAATACCCCTGCGACTTTCTTCTGCACGTACCTGGGATCTTGCTTGGGTTAGAGAGGGAAATTCTGGCCTGCCCAGAATTTGAATTCGTACAAGATTGAATTCAGAGTTTAGGCCAGGCAAAAAATCATAAACTCGGTCCTTTTCTATGAACTTTTTGATAAACACTGCACATTTTCTACAGTTCAAATCAAATGTCCTGTAATAATCCAGTTCCTGTGTGACAGCCCCACCTCACCCTAAGGCGAACCAAAGGGTTCAGCGGACCGCCTGCTCAGCTCTCGCCAGGACTACGGAGTCGAATCACACAAATCCGATATTACGCGAGAGAACCTAAAAGAAATGAGCGATTGAAGACCGCCAAGCTTAAACATGGAGAAAACGCTTTCATATATACATGTCACTAGGTTTACAATTCAAATGGAACCAGTGAAACGAAATACATTTAGGGTTTGCTCATTCTCGAGGAGCTATAAAAAAGAACAAAAGATTTTCTAACTAGCTCAACTCGCTTCTCAAAATCATGATTTCCAAAAGAGGTTCCTGTAAGGAAAATAAAGATAACGAGGAGGGGGTGAGCTTACGCCCAATGAGATACCAAACATGTAGCAGAAAAATCAGGTAGTTCACGTTATACAGACCAGATACACATGCTCGCTATAAAGTAAGACAGGTAAACACAAGAACTCAAATAGGAAGGATACAGGTGGCTCTCAGGAGCCAGCTTTCCAGCGCAGTACTTGATCCAAGCCGGTTGACTCTCCGTCAACGTATATAGAACCAACACGTCCGTAGACCCCACTTTACACCAAATTCCGTCCACCAAACACCCCTTTACCGGGCCCGCTCACCTTAACAGAAACAGAAATGGTAATACTCGAGTATACCCGGAATCAAGGGTCTCAATACCCAAAGATCCCAAAACAGACTACCGTGGTTCGTTAGCTAATCGTCCAGGCCCTTGCCGGCCCGATTCGAATAACTTAGCCACAGGATTTGAGTTCATAGGTCACAGAAAGGTCGTTGGTTACCAGCTTCCAAACGACGTCCGAACAGATGCAGACACAGATAACAGATTCAAATTTTGCATAGTAAATTGGCATATGAACAGACAAGAGAACGAGTGTGATAAAGTACACCCTCGTCTCAAACAAATTAAACAGATTGCAAAGCAGAAATTGTCACGACCCCACCTCCCCCTAAGGCGAACCAGAGGGTTCGGCGAGCCGCCTGCCCAGCTCTCGCCGGGACTCAGTCGATCACTACAGTCCTCAAACAAATACAAGATAAAGTCTCAAATAAAAATCAAATATTCCAACATTTACATATCAAAAGCGAAGCGTCCACGCTTCCACTGCCACTCTGATCCTTGATCACAATTATTATACAGGAGGAAGTCCAAATCTTGACTATTACACATCCAATCAATTCTAAACGTTCAATACAATCCCGATATGAATGATTACACAAAAGGAATCCAAATTCAATCCATACATGAGATAATCCATGAATAAACACTACAAGCCACTCCTTCGCCTTGAGCCCTGTGGAGGGGAATAAAACATTTTGGGGTGAGCTAGAAGCTCAGCGAGTAACCAGTAAAATCAGTAATCAAATATGTTTAACAATAGTTCATTTCAATGATGTCATTTCAATATGGAGTATCAATAATTCACGAAACATTTACAATGGAAAGCGATAGTAACATTCATGAAAAGGATACGTTCGTTCTTCTGTCATTTCATTGCATTTGGTTTCATTCGTGCATTCATTCACCCCGTCCCTGGCTTTTGGCCAGGCTCTACCAACCTACAAGGTAATACTCGAGTATACCGAAACGTTCAGCCAAGTTCCTAGTCGCCCGACCGAGTCCGCTTCTGGTTCGAGACGACCGATAACAAGGGGCAATGGCCAGTTCAGCCCAAAAGGCTTACATTCATGCGCAAGTAGCATTTAATCATTAATCATTGAAAATTTCATATTTATTTAGGTCGAGTGCGATAAAGTACACACTCGCCTAGAAAACTCGTTTTAACAATCATTGAAAGCAAAATCAATAATAACAAAACACTGATATGCAAGCACGCATGATATGTAAGAAAACAGTTCCAAAATTAACTTTGAAAACAGTTCAAAAGTAAATAATGCGGGAAAGCGGTTCAAAAGTAAATTTGGAAACAGTTCAAAAGTAAATAATGCAAGAAACGGTTCATAAATAATTTTAGAAATAGTTTGAGGTCACTCACCTCCACGGCTCTGAAACCATCCATCATATAGCATTGCCTTGCTCAAATCCAAGTCTTAGATCACAAACCCAATGCAACAAGTCCCTTCAAAGTTCGGACAGCACTTCCCCTAAATTTGCTAACTTTTCCAGCCATCACGGCTTCATTATATTCTCATTCAAACCCAAAGGTACACACACAACAACAATTTCATCCAATAACCATTCAACAAGCTCCAAGTAGTACTAGTACAAGTCAAGCTAAGGAAAAGTCCGGAAATGAAAGTTAAGCTCAAAACCAGAAAAACAGTTTTGACGTCATTTTGCGGAAATGGTACCAAAGGCACATCGAGTATCGGATGAAGGTGAAAGATACACCGTTTCGAAGCTAAAAGACAGGGCTACAACATTGTAGAAGGTCACTCAGTCCAAATCCCAACACAACTAAGTCAAATATGCCAAATAACAAACCAGAACCGTAATTGCAGGTTTACAAATTACACTATGCTGTAATCAGTACAACTCAGTCTAAACAGGTCCAAATGCAGAAATTCCAAAGGCATATGGTAGCTAGGACATCAAGCTACATTTCATCAGAAGACCTCAACAACCAAATCCAAAGCAATTCCAGTCAAAACAACCCATTACAGGCGCAGTTCTTACATCCTGATGAACCCAGAACAGCAACAGTAAATTCGGCTTATCTCATTCTACACTACTCCAATTGCCCTGAAATTTTACAGGCACCCTTAAAACATCAATACCTACAACTTTCATGTTTTGAGCCAAGGCCAATTCGGCCTCTATCTAGGACCAAAAATTTCGGACAGAATGAAGAACCAAGAACCCTAATTTTCCAGATTTCTTCCAAAACAGAATTTACTTGCAATCTTCCACTTTTTCCACCTTCTAGAATCATCAACTATCATTTCCAATCATCATACATAAACACATAATAACAATCATATGAGAACAGAAAAATCCTAATTAAATATAAAACTTCACTAATTTCAACCTAAATCATGAAATCATCCATAAAATCACTTATTCAACCACCACCAATCACTAATTGAACATTATCAAGATCAAAGGAAAGGTTCCTTAGTCACTTACCATGCAAACCCAAGGAAAGACCCAACTTTGCACCTTTGCTTCTCAAACCACTTCACCACACACCTTAATACCACCAAGAGAAAGGTTTTTATGGAGCAAATCACGGTTTTAACGGTTGGTTTGTGAGATTGGGCAAGAAATAGAAGGAAGAAATTGGAAGCTTTTCTCTCTTTTTGTCTCCAAGAGGTTCGGCCAAGGAGCTTATGAAGAAGATGAATTTTGGGTCAAGTTTTTAATCAATTAGTAAAGGTAGTAAAAATGGTCAAAGTCCACCCTTGAGTAAGAAAGTGACACTTGTCACCTTTAGGTTTAAAACTTATCTTTTTGTCTCTCCAATACAAATATCTTAACACATTGTACAATAATATCACTTAATACAAAATTCCAACAAGTTGTCAAAAATATAATGCATTTACCGCACTTGCGGGTCCCACGTTCAAAATACGCTCTTAATTTCTCAAAAACTAACCGACACTAGAAAAATCATTTTAAAACTATCTTTGCTCATAAACTTTATCTGGGGAATTTTTCTAATAAAGAAAATATAGAAAAGGCGAGCGATTTAATAAAATAAACCCTAGAAAATTAGAAAATTTCCGGGTTCTCAAACTCATTTTTTTTTCGGGGCGTCACAGAAATCAAGTTAAACAGCAATGGAGGGGAGTGGTACACTCACCGGTTCAAGTACAGATACCTCAAAAGTTTTCACTTCGGATTGGTTTTAATCGCCAAGAAACCCTAAAATAATCAAAGTAAACCAATTGAAGGTTTTGTGACGCCCCACATCTCCCTAAGGCGGGCCAAAGGGTATCCGCGGACGCCTGCCCAACTCTCGCCAGGACTCAAGCAAATCCATTCACTTTAGAACCGAACTAAACACTTCAAAGAGAGTAACATGAATACAATAATGCGGAAGCGTTCAAGCTTAACAAGTCACATAACGAGTAACTATTACATCAGTAATCGTAATACGACTTAAATTCAAAATACACGTCAGGGCCCAAACTATTCAAATCTACAATTTCCAAAAGTATAACCCAAACCAGGGCCTAGTCAAAATATATAGCAGGAGTCTTAACAAGAGTACAACGGATGGTTTCTCCATACTTTTCCAAGGTTCGGTCCTGTTAAGGAAAACAAAACTATAGGGTGAGCTAAACGCTCGTGAGGCCAAGAACACACATGCAAGCACTTTGTTCAAATAGCAATCCCAAATCTAATAAATAAACCATGTCCCTTCAATAAACAATCATTCAAACAGGAAAAGAAATCAGAAACAATTCAAGGATACAATAGCTCTCAAGAGCTAAGTTCCACTCGCTCTGCCGAAGTCATTCGTATACCTTCCCGCATTGACCCTCCTGTCAACCGGGTCGGTATTTCCATTTCCGTAGATCACCACTTACTTCCCTCCGTCCACCGTACACCCCAAGGGCCCACAATGTCCATTATTGGGCGATACTCAACGAGTATGCCAAGCAAGACCTCTTATTAGGTCGAGCTTATATGTATCTCATGGCTCGCCCAAATCCCCGACCAAGCCCATTGCTGGCTCAAGTCTAAGGACGGCCTATGAGTTTGGGCGTCCCCCATTCATTTGAAAGTCGAGGAGGTTCACTCCAGCGACACAAGCATTCATAACATAACATTGCATTTCATTCATTCATTCAATACATTTCATTCATTCATTCGAAATTAGAACGAGTACGATAAAGTACGCACCCGCCCTTATTTTTAAAACTTTCAACAAATACCACAATAAGCAAGTATCAAATTTCACACACTTGACACTCACCGAGCAATTCAATAAGAATTATTTTCTGGGAGTTCAAGTGTCCACGGTGAGATCCTCTTGAAGGTCTCCTTGTGCGCCTGGCAATTAACAGTGGATAATCACACAATTAATCCACTTATCAAGAAGATTGTACACTAGTACAATCTAAGGATTATTTTGCAAAAAGGAACCTCAATTACACGTAAATCGAGGCTCAACTTGTCTTTTATTATGTACAATATTATTTGAGTTTTTATCATGAAAATCGTGAGCAAAACGTTTAAAAATATTAAAAGAATAAAGAGTTCTTGAGAAAACTCTATTTCTTTGAGATTGGAAAATTTTCAGTTTTACGATGAATCTTTGAAAAATCGTAACTCGCTCGGTATAAGTCGAGAATTGGAAAACTTTATACCGTTGGAAACCTTTTAGAAAGTACTATAAGTTCCTAGAAGACACTTTTCCATGAATCGAAGTGAAAAGTGGTCAAAAATGAGCTTGAAGACGCAGGGTTGGTTTTCATGGCAGAATTAAGTTGGATTTCGGCCAACTTTGGAAATTCGGCACGATTCACACGTTGCAAACCGGCCTCTGAAATTTGCAGCCCAATTAGTGTTGCAAGTGAGGTTTATAACAAAACAAGCGGATCAAGAATCGGAGTTTCGAGTACCGAGATACGGTAGCCCGAAGTTTGGGAAATTCAAGACTGGAGAAGAATTTCCAGATTTGAACCTCCAACATGAGGAATTTAATTGGGTATCGAAACGAACTTGGATTGGTACCAAAATTGGCAGTATTTTACTCCCATATGAAAGGTACCACTCTATCAAATTTCAGGGAAAAATACTTTCGGTAAGATAGTTAATTAGTCAACCAAAGTTCAGGAAAATTATAAGGCAATCTGCCTTGAGACTTTCATTACCCATTTCAAAACGTTTAATCAAGAAAACTAAAAAATCATGGTTCATTTGTGAGATAAAGGCCTAAGAAACATCCATAATGCCTTTGGTAAGTGTTTAGTATCAAGAACATCAATTAACAAGTTCACTCCAATATCTTGTTCCAAACTAGTCCAACATTAGGGTTTTTCCAAAACAGAGCAGTCCACTTGTTTCAGTCACAACTCAGTCAATTTAACTCGAAATCGAGCATGGCTTACGCCGTTGGAAAATAAGTTCATAGGGGTAAAATATCACAGAAGAAATCATTTCCAAATTCGGCACCAATCTGGTTCAAAATCGGGCATCAAGTTGCTGCCTGAACACTTCATTCCAGATGAACAGAGCAACAGGACAGCGAACTTAAAACATTTGGTTCGGCTTGCTCACAAAGAATCAGAACGTGCATTATATACCAAATTAAAGCCAGGAATGTCTAGTTTCCAACGCCACCAACGGCACATGATTTCGACATCCGAGGACAGAGTTATAGCCAAAATACTACCACTGGTCAGAATCATACGCGAACAGTTTTCCAGAATGCTAGTTTCTCAAGAAAAATTCATTTGCTCAATCAAACCTCAATATTTTTCAATGAAATTTTTCACACATCTAATACATCCTATAAAAATCCAATTCAAGCCGTTAGACCATTAAAAATTGGCCTGGAAATGGCCGAACATGGCAGGGGCAAAATCGGGAATTTTAGCTTCTTACACCCAATGATGTTTCTACTAATTTCCCACCACTAATGCATCATTATAACCACTAAACCAACAATATAATCACCATCAATCATCACATCAGCAACAATAACTCAAGTGTGGGAATTCCAAGAGCCCACTAGAACATTTTACAACCATATCAAGCTAACCAAAAGCATGCATGAACTTAACAAGGTAAGATAGCTTCCAAACTTCAAGTTTTCAAGAGGGGATCATCACTTACTTTGGGTTAATGTTCAGCAGAATTTTCGGCCCTCTATTACCCCAGAAAAACCGTGATTTCCAGCCCTTGTTTGCAGCTCAAAATGATCCTCAAGTGTCAAGCTAGGTGTGGTGCACGTTTGGTTAAATTTGGAGATGATTTGGAGTGGTTTTGAGTGAGATTAGTGAGCAGAAATTTTGTTGCAAATGAGTTAGAGAGAGGGGAGAGCTGGTCGGCTGTCTTGAGAGGAGGAGAGAGAGTGATCAGACTTTCCTTTAGCTTCCAAGAGAAGGTGAAATAAGTGGTGGAAATTCACCCAAAAGTCAACTCTCATTAAGGGCCGTTTGGTGCGATTACGGCTCGATTTTCTCGCGCGTTTGGTTCACTAGTGCACTAAACCTCTAATGCATATATATTCATGTAAATATTCTTCACTCTTAATTGTCTCGAAATAAGGGTCTAAAGTCCCTCAAATGAAGTCGCGCGTGTGAAAACGCGTACCGTCAATTTTACCGCTATAACGCGAACTTCCGAGAAATTCTTATAACGATTGCACTACTAACTATCACTTGAGTATTTACTCATAAGATTACCTATTTTAGGACCATAGTACAAGTCTCCAATATTCCAAGCTTATTGTGCTACTACGCGGATAAAATCTCCAAGTACTATTCGCTATTTTTACTAAACGCGCCCTAGGAAATTATTTTTTTGAACGAGTCACTTTAAAAATATAACGAAATTATATTACCATGTATTTAGGTCTAATATGACTAGAAAATATTCCTTGGGATAAAAATCCAATTAAATAATTTATTAAGCCAAAAATTAGGCATAAAATAATAGTTTTTACGGGTCCTCACAGGTTTCACATCCAGATTCGAGTAAACAAAATACACATGTGAGGCTCGACTACTAGTCGTATGCCTCGCCAAATAATTACTAATGCAAGGGTACAAAACATGATTTTTGGGAATAAAAAGGTAACATGAAGACCTAGGTTCAACAACCCAAAAGCCCTTCATTTCTATCACAAGCCAATTCAAACTTAAAGGAACCAATTGGCCTAGAAAAATTGGACAGCACTTCCCCTAAATTTCTTACTTTTTCAGCCATCACGGCTTCATTATTTTCCTCAATCAACTCCCAAAGTCATATTCAATATACATTCATCACCACAGCCATTCAATAGGCTCAAGGTTATCCAAGTACAAAAGTTAGCTAGGAAAATGACCGGAAATAAAAGTCAAGCCCTAGAATATTCCAATAAGCACAAGAAGACTCGATTACAAGTCATAAACCGATGCCAACACGATCACAATAGGGTTCCATAAGCATATATAAGCATTAGAGGAAACCAGAAATTTCGGAAATGTAACTAGCTTTGGCCCTGAAAAAAACAGTTTTTGTCCTCATTTTGCGGTAATGGCACCAATTTCACTACGTTTATCGGATGAGGGTGAAAGACCCACCATCTCGAAGCTAAAAGACAGGGCTACAACATCACAGAAGTTCACTCCACCCAGTTTTGAGTTCAAACAGGTCAAAAATGCAAGATACTACATCAACAACGTAAAACAGATTCACCAAAACGCATTCTAGCGGAAACATCATAACTCAGGCTCTACAAGTCCAAATCCAGAAATTCCAAAATGAGCTGAAAGCTAAGAAACAGGGATAAATTTCATCAGAAGGCCTCAACAACCAATTCGGAAGCAATTCCAGGCAAAAAAACCAATTACAGGCGCAGTTCTCAATTTCGGGTAAAACCAGAACAGCAATAGTAATTTCGACTTTTCTCATTCTACACTACTCCGATTGACCTGAAATTTTGTAGGCACCTCTAAAATGTTATTCCCTAAAACTTTCATGTTTTGAGCTAAGGCCAATTCGGCCTCTATCTAGGACCTAAAAATTCGGACAGAATGCTTCCTTAAGAACCCTAGGTTTTTCAATTTTCTTCCAAAACAGAAATTGGTTGCAATTAATCACTTTTCCCACCTCTTTAAGTCATTATAGACCATTTCCAATCATCATAGATAGCCACACAATCATGCTTATATTAAAACAGAAAAATCCCCAAAAAATATAAAAGTTCATCAATTCAACCACAACTCAAAATATAATCCATAAAATGGCATCTCATACTACCACTAAGCATGATTTAAGCATCAATCAAGGAAGGAAAGTGGTTCTTCACAACTTACCTTAGAAACAAGAGAGAGAGAGTTATTGGTCTTCTTAGCTTTCCAAATAACTCCACAAAACAACTCACTATCACTCCCTTAAGTGTTTCTATGGAACAAAAACAAGTTTAGATGGTTGAATTCTTGGATTTGAGCAAGAGAGAATCAAGAAGTTGAAGAGGTTTTCTTTCTTCCTTTCCTAGAGAGAAATTCGGCCAAGCTTGAAGAAAAATGGAAGATATTTGGTCAATTTTTGGTTTTATTTAGTAATTGGTAAAAGGTTGAATAGTAAGTCAAAACAAGATTTAATCATATGGTGACACATGTCCCTCTCATTAATTCATGCCTAACTTGTTTTTGTCTTTCTCACACCTATGCACTTGGTACCTCTAAATATCTCATAACACCCGGTAAATTAAACCCAGTATCCAAAACTTAACCTAACTGGTCGAATTTTTCCGAACTTTTCGCATTAGCGGGTCCCACGTCCGTTATACATTCTAAATTTTTCAAAAACTATCCGATATTAGAAAAATCACCTAAAAACTCTATTTACTCATAAAAATTATTTTCGTAATTTTTCAAATCAATAAAATGTGGAAAAACGTGCAATTAAAAGAAAAATAAAACTTAGTACTTTAAAAACAAAAATTATGGGCTCTCACATCCTGCCACTAGTTTTGCAGAAAATTGGCATACTCCGTCACTATTTTTGTCCCTTGTTTTGCTCCAGTTGTCTTTGTCTTGATGTCATAGATAAGAGCTGCATCATTAACCTTGGAATATGTCTGATGAAGGGCATCCCAAATTGCTTTTGTTGTAGGAAGAAACATACACATACCGCTGATTTTAAGAATCATGGATTTTCATAACCAAGACATGATCATTGAATCCTCTTTTTCCCATGCTTCAAACCCCGCTGTTTCACTATCCGGTGCTATTTCCAATAGATGACCCAAATTTCCTTTTCCTTTCAAGAATGTTCAAACCAATTGAGACCACTTCAAATATTTTTTTTTCATTTAGCCTATATGCTACCTGGATGTTTTGAAGCTCTATTGTGCTCTGTGTTATTTGTTCTTCTTCCAGAGTTAAAGACAATTGCCACATTGAGGATATAGCATCCGCCATGATTGAATAGGATCAAGTAATTGGTGGGAAGGAAAAAATGTATAAAAAAAGGAACATCAATGAAGGCTGGAGAGAATAAGAAAGGAACCAGCAATTAAGACTGGAATTGACAAGAAGCAAAGGTGGTATTGTTCCCAGAACCCTAGACGGGCTCTGATACCATGTTGTAAAAGAATCAAAGAGATTTTATTAATTCTGTATATTTCCTACAATTCATTCTAATCTATATATACAATTTTCTAGTACACTAAACAAGGAAAGTTTACACCTAATTCCCTTAATTTTAGAGACAGCTTATTCACCCTGATTTTTTCCACTAATTTACCTAAAATATCTCCTAAGATTACTCATTCAAGATTCCTACATCCTACAATGTCAAATTCTTAATTAAAAGAGCAAAATCATTCAACTAGTATAGTACGTAAAAGAAATACATACCTTTACTACATTTATCATGTCATCTTTTAAAGATTTGGGAACCTTACACCAACTATCAATATTAATTGGTGCATATTTTTCAATTCTGGCCAATGCTCCCAAAAATTCATTGAACTTGCTTCTATTTGTACCTACTGGCTCACCAAACCTGTTGAACCTCACTTTAATTTGCTTGTCAGTACCATGTCTACTCCAAATGTGTCTCATAAATATTGGTTCTCAAGTTTTCTTAGGCACATCATCATTAGAACCACCACCTGTAAGTATAATAGACAATTTGGATGTATCTTATGAAGAAGAAACCAATATTATATATATTTTGTAATAAAATTAAAAGGACTTAATAATGTAGGTCATACTAGTGCCTTCCTCATTTTCCAAGTTGATTTCATTTTCAAGACGTGTATCACGCAATCAAAAACTTCTTTCTCCTCTATAATTTTTTCCTCCTCTCGTTCTTGCCATTTCTGCACAACTCCAATTTCAAATTGTAAATACATAGACATAATCAACAAATTTTATCCAACAACATATTACCATGAAATAAATAATTTGTCACAAAAAATTTAAGTACCTAAATTTAATATATACTAAAGAACAGTCAAAAGATGACAATATTATATTTATATAAAATAATAAAAGATCATCCCTTGGAATTTGATGCCACTCTAGTAGTAGCAAATTTTCCTCCTATGATACCCTCTCGTACCCAATTAATATCATCAAATATTACATTTTGATGACTACTTGAAGGCTGACTTTGCAAGTAATTATTAGCATCTATAGGATTCATCTTCAGATCATCTCTTGGTATAGTTGGGATAAAAACATTCCACCTCTTATCCAAAAGATGTTCCATGTAAAATACTTGCTTCACTTGGGATGCAAGAATGAAGGGTTCATGGTAGTGCTTCACATTCATAAAATTCACAAGTGTAAATTCATTATCATCTTGTTTCAACCTATTTCCCTTAGAGACCCAATAGCAATCAAACAAAACCAGTCTTCGACCTCCACTATAATCCAATTCCAAAATATCATTTAAGACACCATAATAGGCCAAGTCATTCAAAATTGAGTTCATATTTGGTGCTTACAAAACTTGACGTTGTTATAGTAACAATCACCCCACTATTATGATATTTTCTTTTGCTCTCCAAATGTTTTGTATGGAATCTAAAATCATTGACAATATATCTCTCATACTTCAACCTCACAATATTTGGACCCTTAGCCAATATTTTTAAATCTTTTTGAGATAGATTCATTCTTAGGTAGAAAACATCCACCTATGAAGACCAAAAAGTTAAATTAATAAAATAATAATGCAAGTTTTTATGTGTAAACGTACAATTTTTATGTATATTAACTCACATAATAATCAAACCAGCTTGCAAATATCTGACTATGAATCTACTTCCTTTCATGTCTTGAACTACGTGAATGCTCCTCTTCAATCAATTTACGATGTTAGCTTAATCAATTATAAAAATCAACCAAGATAGTTGTCTCTAGACATTATCCATTTATAAAAGATGACTAATGTTATAATACAAGCATAGAGTACAATTACTTATTTGATATATGGTTCCATAGCTTCACAATTGAATAACACATATTGATGTGCCTTTTTTATGGTTTTGTCATCCATTATAATCGAATGTCCTTTTCCTAATGGGCAACTTTCCATATAGAAAATTTCAAGTCCTTCAGCTGAACTTTGACCTCCATCTTCATTTCTACTTGGTCGATTAAACTTAGTTATCACTTCATCAAACAAGTAGAGAGAGCAAAATGTCAAGTACTCATCGACTAGGCACCCTTCAACAATTGAACCTTCAAGCCAACTTCTATTTGAAACATAATTCTTCAAATTGCATAAGCATTTGAAACAATTACAAAAATAGTATGTGATCGATAAGTCTACTCACATTATGTTAAAAAAATTAAAATTTTAAACTTATGAAGTTACCTTTCAATCGGATACATCCAACGATAATGTATTGGATCAACTATGTTTCAATTGCTAAATGAATAGTCTAATGCACCATTATAACAAAAAAAAAGATGGTGAACATATGCACTCCAACTGGCATAACACAACAACATTTTTTTCCATGCAAAGCAGTTCTCGAGGACAAAGAGCTTTAGAGCATAAGTCTCTAAAGTATTTGGACAACTTTATCAGAGGAGATAGCACCGATTTTGGAAGAAGTTTTCTATAACATAATGGTAATAGTTGCTGCAATAATATGTGATTGTTATGACTCTTAAGTTTGGATAGTTTGGGAGGTTTCAAATGCACAGACTTTGAAATTGTGGCTGAATAACCATCCGGCAATTTAATCTTTTTTCAGAATTTTATAGAATAACTGTTTCTCTTTTTTATCCAAATGGAAACATGTTGGAGGCAAGTGTGCTCGCCCAGAGTCACTTGTAATAGGATGAAGACCTGCTCGTATGCCCATTTCTTGCAAATCACGTTGGACACCAAGATTATTACACTTTCCATTCACATACAACAATGTTCTCACTATAGTTTCACATATGTTTTTTTTCAATGTGCATGACATCAAGATAATGTTGTAGAAAATTGTTTTTCCAATATGGCAAATAAAAAAAATGCTTTGTTTCTTCCAATTAAAAGGTAATTCAGAGTTATCATTGACTAATTTTCCAAATTTGATTTCATATGATCTCAACTCCTCCAAGACTACATCTCCCGTCAAGTGGGGTGGTGGAACTCCATGTTCTTCCTTTCCATCAAAGTGACTCTTATCTTTTTGATATGGATGATCATTTTCAAAAAATCACCAATGACCCATGTAACATCGTTTTGAACAATGCTTTAAAAGGTGTGAAATGGTATGCTTATGACACATTGGACATGCTAAATAACCTTCAGTACTCCAATCAGATGAAAAAGCATAATCAGAAAAGTCACTAATGGTCCATAATAAAGCAGCACACATATGATAATTTTGTTTGATGATGCATCATAAATGGTCACACCTACGTCTCAGTTCCTTCAACTCAGCTATAAGAGGTTGAAGGTAAACATCAATGTTGTTTTCCGGGTGCATATGGGT
The DNA here is from genome assembly GCF_003713205.1 of Coffea eugenioides. NCBI lineage: Eukaryota > Viridiplantae > Streptophyta > Magnoliopsida > Gentianales > Rubiaceae > Coffea > Coffea eugenioides. The sequence continues at coordinate 34,107 of NW_020864685.1, forward strand.
CAGGAATGAGTAATGACAACATAAAGTATGGATGTTTCATGTACATCCACGGTGGCAAATTATAAGGCAGCACTACTACCAGCCATGTATTATGGTTCACATTCATATTTTTAAATGGATTAAATCCATCAGAAGCTAGATCCAATTTGACATTATGAGGTTTTTTTGCAAACTCGGGATTTTGGTAATCAAATGATTGCCAAACTGGAGTATTGCAGGATGTCTTGTAGACACCAAATTTTGAATAATTTGTATGTGGCGTCTACTTCATGATTTTTATTTTAGATCGCTTGCATTTAGTTCATTGTTGTGTGTTTTGCATTTTTAGTTGTTATTTTATTTTAGTTTTATTCATTTTGCCCTTTTAGTTTGTCTATTCATTTTTATTTTGTCATTTTAGGTTTTAATCACTTTTAAGTTTTAGATTTTAGTTTTTAGTTTTTAGTTTTTAGTTTTTTTTAGTTTTTTAGTTTTTAAGTTTTTAGAAAGAAAAGAAAAATCATTTTAGTCATTTTGTTTTTATTCAATGCTTTCTTGAAAGAAAAATGAAAATGAAAATCACAAAAAGGGGAAAAAGAAGAAAATTTCAAAAAATAGGCTTTAGTTGGATTGGAAAAGGGAAAAAGAGAAAAAGAGAAAAAAGGAAAATTTGTTCACAAAAATGTGTTTATTTTTTTAAATTCAATCTTTGGGCACATTAGTTATTTTTATTAAGTTATTTTGAGAAAAAGAAAATGATGAAAAATACAAAATTAAAAATTAAAAATGACCATTGTTGTTAGTTTTGTTTAAAATTATTTTTTGTTTGTTTTGTTATTATTATTATTGCCTGGTTTGTGTATTTTTGTTATTT
>NW_020864686.1:0-30222 GCF_003713205.1 Coffea eugenioides
CGCTGACCGTTTTTATCACATTGGGACCGGGTTTTGTCCCGCCAATCTCGGCAGGACCGGGTATAATCCCGCTGACCGTTTTTCTCACATTGGGACCGGGTTTTATCCCGCCAATCTCGGCAGGACCGGGTTTTATCCCGCTGACCGTCCACACCCCGTCAGGCTCAGATGTCGTCTCACTGACCAATTCATCATACTGGGGCAAATTTTGAAAAGGTTCCCTAAAAAAAAATAAAAAATCAGAAAAATCCAAAATTCCAAAAATCCAAAATTCCAAAAATCCAAAAATCCAAAAATCCAAAAATCCAAAAATCAAAAAATCAAATCAAGTTCATCACGGCAGGCTCGGGTTTGATCCCACTGTCCGATTGTCGAGACATTTCATTTTCACAGCCACTGGAACATGGATCAGTCCCATTAACACTTCATTTCGCTTCTTTCATTTGCATCACCAATAAACATGGGTCAACCCCACCAATACTCCATCTCACTTCAATTCATCCCAATTTTAAATTTCTGTTCGGGTCTATCCCGTGGGTCTATCCCAATTTTACATTTCTGTCTGGGTCTATCCCATTTAAATTTCTGTCCGGGTCTATCCCGTGGGTCTATCCCAATTTTAAATTTCTGTTCGGGTCTATCCCGTGGGTCTATCCCAATTTTACATTTCTGTCCGGGTCTATCCCCGTTTTAAATTTCTGTTCGGGTCAATCCCGATTTTAAATTTTCTGTTTGGATCAATCCCATCTTAAAGTCTTCATTTCAAAAAAAACAAAAAAAAACAAAAAAAAAATCTGGTAAAGAGGTCAGTCCTCGTTTCAGAAGCGTCCGTCGTCCGGATCGTTCGTAGCCGAATAACACAGGTAAGTATTTGGTGTCTACTTCTTTATCTCAAGTTTTTTCAAAACTCAGACAAAGAGGGGCAAACTGTAGACACCAAATTTTGGTGTAATTTCATTTACTAATTATTTTTTAGTCTGTGCTCGTTTTTTTCACTTTTTAGTTTTTAGTTTTTTAGTTTTTTGTTTATTATTATTTTTAAGTTTTTAGCATAGAATTTCTTGAAAATGAAAAAAAAGGAAAAGAATGAAAATGGCAAAAATAGGTGGAAGTGTGTGCATGTTGAACAAGTGTACAAAACAATCATGGGACAAGTGGTTAAGGAATTTGAGGGACAAGTGTCCCTTTTGTTTAATTGACAACACAACATTTAGGAGGACACTTGTTTAGCTTAGAAGGGAGGTTTGAGAATTGGAGAAAAAAAAGAAAAGAGGCCACGGATGGGAGAAAAACAGAGAAATGAGAGCTTGAGGGGGGAGCTACGACTAAAAAAAAAAAAGGGAAAAGATTGAAAAAGGCTTTGGGGGTTTTGAGGCTGAAAAACAGAGGGGCGGATGAAGAAGGGAAGCAACGGAAAATTAGAGGAAAAAACGGAGGAGCTGGCGGCGGGGAAAAAAAGAGATCTAAAAAAGAAACAGGGATAGAGGGAGTCTCGGCTAAGGTTTGGAGGCAGAATGAAAACAAAAAGGAAGAAAGCAGAGTGGGCGGCGGAGCAAGGAAAAGAAACAGGGGAGAGTAGCTATGGAACATTGAGACCAAAAACAGAAAAAGCAGAGCAAGAGGGATAGAGAGCCGGGGAGTTAACGGCCGCAAAATCTGAAAACAAAGAGGGAAAAAGAGTGAAGGCTTCGGACAGGCAAAAGAAAGAAAAAGAAGACAGAGCAAAGAAAAAACAGGGAGGGAGGCTTCGGCTGAACGGAGGAAGAAACGAGCTTTGCCAGGGAAAGAATTGGTTGCAGCTATCAAAGCTTCACAGAAATGGAAGGAAGCCCAATCCGCCTCCCAAAAGCTTCACGGTCCCTCTCCTCAATCTCCATAACGAAGCCACAAGCAGGCCATTTAGAAGAACTTCGGGCCAGAAGCAAGAAGGGAAGGCCGCCCACCGAAATCCATTACCACCACCATTGAAGCTCATTGAGATTAGCACTGTAAGTCTTTCTCCCTTAATTTTCGAGTTTCGGTTCCAGATTTTGTTTGAAGATCTTATTGTTCATTTTTCTGATATTGATTAGGTGCCCATAGCTTTATATGTGATTTCGTAATTGTGTATGTTTTGTCTTCTCGCTAATTGGGCTGAAACATGGTGGAGATAAAAATTTTTTCAGTTCTCGTCCGGCTTTTGGAAATGGGTTTTCCGTGATTTCATTTGGTGCAATTTTCCTGTTAAATGGCTTCATTTTTGAATACACATGCTGCATACGTTGAATGAGCTGAATGGCTTGATTTCTGATAAATTTTGGGCCGATTATAGCTTTAATATAACAAAGAATTGGTGAATTTTCTAATGCTCCCAACCTGTTTGATGAAATGCTTAACGGAAAATTCTAATTGAATGGTGAACTTTGTTGCATTTTTTCTGTACGCGAGGGAAATAATATGGTCTTTGTGAAAGCTTGAGTCCAAGAAAACAAGTCTGGGAAGATGAGTGGCCTGCATTTTGCTTGTAAATAAAATCTGGTAACATTTTCAGAAGAAAAGAGCCTGAGCATCGCGAGGAAGACGAACTGGGTTGGAGAAATGTTTATTAATTTGCAGTTTGGCCCCCTGCTCTGTGATGAAATCACATTAAAGCCTGCATAACTTCTAAATTTTGTTCAATTGAGTCATGACTTAAACACAAATTGACCCCTGGGCTTTACTTGTCTTTAATTTCGACCCCAAAGTCTTCACAATTCATCCAATTAAGTCCCTATTTTGTTGTGATTGAACCCCAAATTCCCTCCTTATTCTGGTATGGCCCAAAAATCTGGAAAATTGAACTAATTTTGCCCTCTTAAGCTTAATCCTCTGTTTGCATATTTTATGTGATTTCTGGATAGATTAATGCTGTGATTTAATGCATAATCAAAGCTTAGTAATTTTGTGTTGATTTTATGATGTTGGGTACCTGTGAAAAGGTAATTTGGGTTGAGAGGTTATTTTGTTTGGGCTTAAGGAAGTGATTTAGTCTATTATGTTGATGTTTTGACTTGGGCTCAGGAAGATGGAGCCCAACATATCTGATTGGGTTTGTAAGTATGGATTTAATTTGTTTTGTTTGGGTTTCTGGTTTGGGTTTGAGAGGTGAAGCCCATCTGTTCTAGTTGCACTTTGTCTGGGCTTTAAAATAGGCTGACCTGCTTACCTCTTAAAGTTATCGGTTGGGCCAGGAGGGATTTTGGCCCAAGAAGTGAATAAAATGGCCCAATAGCCTGGTCCATGAAGAAACCAGAAAATAATTTTGCAAATCAGTCCCTGAATTTCTCCTTAACTGTGCTGTGGCCCTGGATATTTTCAACTTCTTTCAATTGGATCCTTAGATTAATTGCAAATAGGTCCCTGAACTTTATTTTTCTTTAATTTTGGCCCCAAAATTTTGTCAATCTTTGCAATCAGGTCCTTTCTTCTGTTGACTTCTTAAATGTGGATTGTTGACATGATTCAATTGATTCAAATTCATGCTTATTTTTATCATTTGTGATTATTTGCCAAATAGATTGGTGCCTTGACCCTTTTATTGTTTTGAAGCTAATATTCTTTTCATTTCACAACTCAAGGGAGGTAACCTCTATCTCCTTGATCTTATCTTTCCTACGTGCTCCTACGTGTTATGTGAATATGCATGTCTACGTTGCTTTCCTTGCCTTTCTTTAATTCCTTTCATTTATTTTATTTACTTTTGTGTTTTTATTTAAGTTATTCTTTATGGGGTATGTGTACATCTCTTGGCTTGTAATAGTTAGGGATTTAATTATTTTATTCCTTTTCCCCCTTTTAGATTGTAGTAGGGTCTCCCTAATGTAATAGATAGGGCTTGGAGGAGCATTCAATGAAGACCTATCGAAGTCATGTGCCTAGCTAGCAAATGTAATAGTTAGGGCTTTAATTGTCTTATGTGTCTTGCATGCTTAGTTACTACGTGTTAATTTGCTTTGTTAGGGCCTTGCATCTAGTCGAGCATGCTAAATGTTATGTGCTATGTGTTTATAAGTGTTTGGCATGTCTACTTGCTTTCCATAGTGTGGATGAATGGAATGGATGAATGTACGTCACCACACTAGTCCAACGCTAGTCGGAATTCATAGAATGGGCTAGTCCAACGCTAGACCCTTAGGGATTTCCCCTCATTAGCATATCATTTGCTTGTTCACTACATATCATGCATTTTTCCTTAGTTTTATCATCTGGCATGCTCCTCGAGCCCCTTTTCCCCTCATTTTAGGATTTTTGCATCTCATACCAGTTATAGGGTACATTTGCGTGAGAGTCCCCTTCCGATAAGGGAAACGAGCGAGTGTGGCTACTCGAGCCTTAGCACGCTAGTTTCGCCTTCTAATCAAAGGGAAAATCAAGTCACGATTTAGGTCTCCCCGTACCCAATATGCATGAATTCCCTAGGCTCATGCATTCTCAATCCACTCTATCATTACACTTTCACTTTCGTCTCATTTGCACACATGCACCTTTTTATCACTTTCACTTGCACACGAACACTTTTTATCTCCACTTGCACACGAGCCCTTTTATCTTCACTTGCACACGAACATTTTTACCTTCACTCGCACACGAGTACTTTCATCTACATTTGCACACCTTCACTCTTATCCTATTACTTTTATCATTTTTCTCACTTCACAAACTCACACTTTCACATGGCATACATTCCACTCATTTTTCACGTCATTTAGGTTTAGGTGTGACCTCTCCAAAAGGATCATTATTGGGCTTCACAACTAATGTGATTGGCACCACTCAACCTTTGAAGAGAAATTTCCCCCAATCCCCCTAGGTCTAGGGTTTTGCATTCATATAGACATATCCAATACGCGATACATACCTTGGGTAGAAAAATTAGGGAAAATTGGTTTAAGTCACGCAACTAGCCTTGGCTAGGTCGAAGGGGTGCCTTGGATTTTTATCCTTGCCTTCCCCTTCGTCAAATGTGACCCCCGATCCCTCTTTTGGTTACGCAGACCCAAAAGTTCTCAAAAAGGGTTTATTTACTTTTTTTCAAAACAAAAATCATTTTTGGGTGACTTGGTACACCCTAACTCTATACCAAGTGGCGACTCCGTTTTTGATACAAAAAACCCTTTTGAACTTCACTTGGCCAAATCGTCGCATTCTAAGTCCCATGGCCTTTTACTTTTCATTTTGCACACGTTCACACATTACACACCACACACCACACAATTCAACTCGATCAAAAAGTGGGGCGCGACAGTTGGCGACTCCACTGGGGACTTCCTAAGTGGGTCCAAGCATTTGACTTAGCCATTCGTTTCCCTTTTTCTACCCTTTTTATGCATTGCATTTGGATATTAGGCTTGCATTTTCCATTTTTAGGGCCATTTGCCTCGCGCGCGTATCCAACTATTCCCTCACTCACGTATGTGTGATTGGTTGATTGGATGTTGTTTACTTGTTTATCTCGCGCTTGCATTGCATTTGGGGGGGTGTGTCACCTTTAGAGCCTCGCGTGGTTCTCACCCCTTCCCTCAAAATAGGGGAGCACTTCATACGTGCACGTTTACTTGCTTTATCCCATTTTATTTTATTTTCGTGGGCGCCATCCCACACCGCCTTGTAGGATTAGGATCGATTGCCTTGGGTAGGCGGCTGGTGTGCTCTGCGCCCATAGCGCTACCTAAGGGATCACTCGAGCCACCGATCAAAGGCCCTGGGAGTGATGACCCTTCGCCTTTAGGTCTGAAGGCTTGGGAGCCGAAGCTTTATCGAGTCTAGGCATTAATGAACCAAACCTCATGCATCCATGATAGAGTTTGCTTAGGTTGTTAGAGTCAACCTCACCCTTTTAAGCACGTTAGGCACGAGGGAAGGGGTTCCACCCCTTTTACTTGCTTTTATTGTATTTCTTTTCTTAATTGCTCCCAATGTGTTATGTGTACTATCAATTGCACTAACCATTTCTTTGTTTTCTTGGCCTGCATTCATGTGCCTTAGCAATAAGAGGCCTTTTGGCACTCTTTTAGTGACTTACCCACTAGATGACTCACATGTTTAAATTCCAGTTATTGCATTGGTTTTTCAATAAATACATGTCATTTTAGACCTTTTCCCCCGATGCATTATTCATGTCCTTTAGGTCATATTTGTCGCATATTTACATCGCTTTAATAAAATGGCATCATGCATAAACCATAGAAAGGGAATGCCACATAGGGAATCCCGTGTTTAGGAATAAGCCACCTTGTGTCTCGGATACTTAATCCAGTGAGATTTGCACGTTTACATTTTGTACCATCCAAAGGGGTAGTGCACAAGGTAAGGTAGGATCCGATTATTTTCATAGAGTGACCTTTGGAATATGAGCATCTAATAATCACTTTTTGGCCATTTTATCAAAAATTGGTAAAAATCCCTTGCGTGAAGGGCATTAATTTGAAGAAATTCACAAATGATTCCTCATTGTTGAGACGATAAATATAGAGGCCAAATTTTGATTTTAGAGGCTCATAGACCAAGGCATTGTAATGATTTCTTGAAACCACCCAGTGGGCGAATAATTCAATCGATTTTTGAACAAATTATCCATCTTATCCAATCCATTTTTTTTAAAAAATTCAAATCATCAATTCATTTGACCAAATTACCCTTTTTAGGGTCTTTTGACCAATTTACCCTTTTTAGGGTCATTCGGTCGCTTTTGAATAAATTATCAATTCAATTGACCAAATTACCCTTTTTAGGGTCTTTTGACCAATTTACCCTTTTTAGAGTCATTCGGCCGATTTTTGAATAAATCCCTAATTCAATTTCATTCATTTGACCGATTTACCCATTTTTAGGGCAACCGAGCCGATTTTGAATAAATCAAATTTCGTTCAATCTATTTGATCAATTTACCCTTTTTTAGGGTGATCTGATGAATTTTGGATAAATTTCATTCAATTCATTTGACCTGTTTCCCTTTTTAGGGTAATTCGGTCGATTTTAAATAAATTGTCAACTTCATTCAATCCATTTGCCCTATTAGGGTTTCATTGTCAAACTCCAAATTGGGAAATCTAGTCACTTTTGAAGAAAACCGTCCATTGCATCCAATTACTTGATCAATTAGGGTTTTGACCCGTAATTCACTGAGAAATTTATGAATTCCAATCTCTTCGATAGGAGTTCGTCAAGGTCAAACCCATGCGTTTTGCAAATCAAAGGTGATCAATCTATTCGGACGTTGTCCTCATTTTGACAAATCTCTCGTCACTCCAATGGCCAAATTTTTCAAATTATTTTTCACTCAATGAGTTGATCAGATCCGTCAGGTATGGTATAGTGCTTACCCTAGAGGATTGCATTTTCATGCTAGGCCTACCCTTGGCATAAAAAGGGTTCCCCATAGGACATGCATACCGATTTTTTATTCTTACTTACTGACTCTGGGTATTTTTCTTTTTGTTTTCCCCTCCCCCTGCATTTATAAAAATGTTTCAATAAGGCGAAAATATTCTTCTATATCTGATAATTTTGATCCAATAAAGCTTGAAGATTACAAGCATTACTTGATTCTTGAGCAGACATTGCCACGAAAACATAAATGATTTATCTGGAAGCTCTACGCTAAAGCCTCTGAGAGATTTTGTAATTATTTCCAAAGGGGAAAATTCTATTTATTTGATTTGTTAATACATTTTGTTCCAAAAGAAAAGGAAACAAAAAGTGTATGTGTTGAGCTCTTTACGAGTTTCTCTTTTCTCATTTGTATCATAATTGAATGAGGAATTTGGTTTCAAACTTTTTCAGCAATAAATTTTTGGACAATTATTGTTTTGTGTATATTTATGTACATTTCATTCTTTATTCTTACTCATTGGAGGTTTCATGATGAATTTTGAGAAATAAGACCAAATTGAGGTTTTTTCAACCTATAGCCTGAATTTCACAAGTGTATACTTTCTAAAATTCTTGTGTACACTAGATTGGTGATCTGAGTCATCCAATAAGAGTGCTAAAAAAATGGTCACTCAAAAGGCCCAATGAGATACCTTTTCTCCTTCATTTAACTCCAAAATAAAGTCAGTCACATTGATTGATAAATTGTAAGTTGGGACAATCTTTGCTTGGAAAAATCTCCATTGGTTTAACCGGATTCAATTCACATCTAAGTGAAAGCAAAAATGTGCATTATTCTTGTTTGTTTTGAAAATTTGGAATGATACTTTGAGCATTTGTTTCACTATCTATACAGATTTTTATCACTTGCTCTCCCATTTTGAGTCTATGAAAGAATAATTTCGTTTCAGATAAGAGCCCTAATGATCACTACCCTATATTGGAAAATTTTCAAATATCAAATAGGGGAATGGATTTTCAATAACCGTTTCGTTACTCTGGTTGTCATGAGGTGTAAGAATGATGCTTTGGCCGTCGTTTCTACAACCTAAACACTGATCACCCCTTGCACCCCCATTTTGAGCTAAAATTGGTGGTTCTTTTCTAATGCACTCATGGTCGTACCCCACATTGGGGAGGGAGATTGAAGAATTTTCAAAAAAAACAAAAAAAGAAAAAAGGAAAAAGGGAAAAAGCAAAAATGCTAGAATAAGGAGGGAACTGCAAATTGGGGAAATTTGATTCCACTTGGGTTCCGAATTTTGAAAAAGAGAGAAAAAGAAGAGATTTGTCCGCGTGGATCGCCTATGTTTCACAAATATTGATGAACAAGGGTTTTCCTCAATCAGTTAATTCAGATACATGCTAAAATTTCCCATTAATGAATGTTTCCTTTCAGAGTTATTGTAAGGAATGGAATAAAAGTCAGGCCATCTTTTTTTTCCAATCAAACATTCTATCCCTAGTTATCCCTTTTTGAGCCTTCAGAATAAAATACTTCGTTTGGCAACCCCTGAGAATCGCAAACCCCACACTGGGGCAAGTTGATTTGAAAAAGGAAAATTTCAAGAAGTGAAAGGTGAAAAGCCACAAAATCAAAAGACGAAAGAGAAAAGAGAACCTCAGTTCAAAAATGAACTGGGGCACAATTTTGTGAAAGTTCAAAAATGGCCGAAGGCCGAAAAATCAAAGAAGAAAGAAAAGGAAAGAGAAAAAGCCTCAATTGAGCAAAAACTGAGGCAAATTCTGATTTTACCCTAAAATAGGGTGGGCGCAACAATGCGATCTCAGATTCTTCAAACCAGTTTTGAAATCCGTTTTCAAGCTTTAACTTTTCTAAGCACCCCACCTGACCCCATTACAAAGCCGAAAGTCCTGACTTCTGTTCTTTGCAATGGCCCTGTCAAGAAAATTTCTGATGCCGGAAAATTTTAGCTGTATTTCTGAATTGCTTGAGTATGAGGTTGACGCTACTCACCATGTGAAAACCCATCAGCTCGAGGGAAAGGGAAAAGAGGCAAAAAGCAAAGAAAGAAAAGTAAATGCAAGAAAATGCAGAAAATTCGGCGCTGAAGTCTCTGGTGAGTGATGAGAAAAATGCAAACAAAGTCTGAGATCTTTTGATTTCAAAATAGGGGCAATTTAAGAAAAATGCGATCTATGGTGCAATATCCTTGAAAGTCTTTAACTATCGTTTTCAAGCCACATTACAAGCTAATAAAGTCCATCGTTGACTTATTCTTTCATGACAATCCGAAGTGAGGATCATGCTCATAAGAAATTCATCAAATCATTTGTGATCATAAGGGCGTAACCCGTTTCCACATGTTTAGCTATCACTTCTGTCCATACGTTACAAGCCTAGAAAGCTTGTATGTTGACTAAGTTTTCTTGAAAATAAGGGTAACAAACTCTTTGCTTTCACTAAGATGTGACATTGAATGGATTACATACAACTGGGGCACAAAAATGAGACAGATTCTTATCTCCCATTTCCTTAGCCATTTCAAAAATAAAGTCACTTGATTGGTCCTGAAAAGATGAGTCAACCAGAAGTGGTGACCCGTTACCCTAAGCACCAATGCTAAAAGTAAGGAAGAAATCTTCATAAATTTGGTGTTATTTCGAGGAATTCATCATGAAATTTCTGCATGAGTTCAAACTTGACGATTAAAGTTTCTTCACATTGTTGTATATGTGCACTCTTTTCTAAATTTTAGAAAGTGCGGTTTTTCTTTGTTCAAGTAAATGGGAAATCATCTAAACCAATTTTTGCAATCAAATGGGCCCAAACTGGGGCAAAATTTTTATTTGCAAAATTTCGTAAAATAAGCCCACACAGGGGCAAATATTTTTGTAGTCCAATTGCGGATTTCGTCCAAGAATCAAATAATGCATTTTTCAAATCAGTCACGCTCATTTGAGTGCACGTAAGCCCTGTGCAGGTATTCACAGTTGAAATCGACGAAAAGCGTCTGGTGATATGGAAGGCCGATGCCGAAGAAAGAGAGGAGAAAGAAGGGAGAAGGGCCCCTACACTGGGGCAAATTATCTTTGGAAAAGATTCTCTCGGAAAATCAGAAAAATTCAAAAGTCAAAAATCAAACAAAACAAGTTCAAAATTTTGTTTCTTGAAAAATCAAATTTAATTTCTTGTATTTTCACGAATCAAATTCTTCACCAATTGGATGGCAGGATTGGGTCTTATCCCACTGACCATTCCAAAAATCACGTTGGGCTTGGTTTTCGTGCCACCAACTTCACATCAAGTTGGGACCGGGTTTCATCCCGCCAATCTCGGCAGGACCGGGTATAATCCCGCTGACCGCTTTTTATCAAATTGGGACCGGGTTTCATGCCAATCTCGGCAGGACCGGGTATAATCCCGCTGACCGCTTTTATCAAATTGGGACGGGTTTCATCCCGCCAATCTCGGCAGGACCGGGTATAATCCCGCTGACCGCTTTTATCAAATTGGGACCGGGTTTCATCCCGCCAATCTCGGCAGGACCGGGTATAATCCCGCTGACCGCTTTTATCAAATTGGGACTGGGTTTTATCCCGCCAATCTCGGCAGGACCGGGTATAATCCCGCTGACCGCTTTTATCAAATTGGGACTGGGTTTTATCCCGCCAATCTCGGCAGGACCGGGTATAATCCCGCTGACCGTTTTTCTCACATTGGGACCGGGTTTTATCCCACCAATCTCGGCAGGACCGGGTTTAATCCCGCTGACCGCTTATCTCACATTGGGACCGGGTTTTATCCCGCCAATCTCGGCAGGACCGGGTTATAATCCGCTGACCGCCTTTTTATCAAATTGGACCGGGTTCATCCCGCCAATCTCGGCAGATCGGGGTATAAATCCCGCTGACGCTTTTTAATCAAATTTTGGACCGGGTTTTATCCCGCCAATCTCGGCAGGACCGGTATAATCCCGCTGAACCTTTTTATCAAGATTGGACCGGGTTTTATCCCGCTATCTCGCAGGACCGGGTTAATCCCGCTGACCGTTCTTTTTCTCACATTGGGACCGGGTTTTATCCCGCCAATCTCGGCAGGACCGGGTTTAATCCCGCTGACCGTTTTTATCAAATTGGGACCGGGTTTCATCCCGCCAATCTCGGCAGGACCGGGTTAATCCCGCTGACCGTTTTTATCAAATTGGGACCGGGTTTTTATCCCGCCAATCTCGCAGGACCGGGTATAATCCCGCTGACCGTTTTTATCACATTGGGACCGGGTTTTGTCCCGCCAATCTCGGCAGGACCGGGTATAATCCCGCTGACCGTTTTTCTCACATTGGGACCGGGTTTTATCCCGCCAATCTCGGCAGGACCGGGTTTTATCCCGCTGACCGTCCACACCCCGTCAGGCTCAGATGTCGTCTCACTGACCAATTCATCATACTGGGGCAAATTTTGAAAAGGTTCCCTAAAAAAAAATAAAAAATCAGAAAAATCCAAAATTCCAAAAATCCAAAATTCCAAAAATCCAAAAATCCAAAAATCCAAAAATCCAAAAATCAAAAAATCAAATCAAGTTCATCACGGCAGGCTCGGGTTTGATCCCACTGTCCGATTGTCGAGACATTTCATTTTCACAGCCACTGGAACATGGATCAGTCCCATTAACACTTCATTTCGCTTCTTTCATTTGCATCACCAATAAACATGGGTCAACCCCACCAATACTCCATCTCACTTCAATTCATCCCAATTTTAAATTTCTGTTCGGGTCTATCCCGTGGGTCTATCCCAATTTTACATTTCTGTCTGGGTCTATCCCATTTAAATTTCTGTCCGGGTCTATCCCGTGGGTCTATCCCAATTTTAAATTTCTGTTCGGGTCTATCCCGTGGGTCTATCCCAATTTTACATTTCTGTCCGGGTCTATCCCCGTTTTAAATTTCTGTTCGGGTCAATCCCGATTTTAAATTTTCTGTTTGGATCAATCCCATCTTAAAGTCTTCATTTCAAAAAAAACAAAAAAAAACAAAAAAAAATCTGGTAAAGAGGTCAGTCCTCGTTTCAGAAGCGTCCGTCGTCCGGATCGTTCGTAGCCGAATAACACAGGTAAGTATTTGGTGTCTACTTCTTTATCTCAAGTTTTTTCAAAACTCAGACAAAGAGGGGCAAACTGTAGACACCAAATTTTGGTGTAATTTCATTTACTAATTATTTTTTAGTCTGTGCTCGTTTTTTTCACTTTTTAGTTTTTAGTTTTTTAGTTTTTTGTGTTATTATTATTTTTAAGTTTTTAGCATAGAATTTCTTGAAAATGAAAAAAAAGGAAAAGAATGAAAATGGCAAAAATAGGTGGAAGTGTGTGCATGTTGAACAAGTGTACAAAACAATCATGGGACAAGTGGTCCCTTTTGTTTAATTGACAACACAACATTTAGGAGGACACTTGTTTAGCTTAGAAGGGAGGTTTGAGAATTGGAGAAAAAGAAAGAAAAAGAGGCCACGGATGGGAGAAAAACAGAGAAATGAGAGCTTGAGGGGGGAGCTACGACTAAAAAAAAAAAAGGGAAAAGATTGAAAAAGGCTTTGGGGGTTTTGAGGCTGAAAAACAGAGGGGCGGATGAAGAAGGGAAGCAACGGAAAATTAGAGGAAAAAACGGAGGAGCTGGCGGCGGGGAAAAAAAGAGATCTAAAAAAGAAACAGGGATAGAGGGAGTCTCGGCTAAGGTTTGGAGGCAGAATGAAAACAAAAAGGAAGAAAGCAGAGTGGGCGGCGGAGCAAGGAAAAGAAACAGGGGAGAGTAGCTATGGAACATTGAGACCAAAAACAGAAAAAGCAGAGCAAGAGGGATAGAGAGCCGGGGAGTTAACGGCCGCAAAATCTGAAAACAAAGAGGGAAAAAGAGTGAAGGCTTCGGACAGGCAAAAGAAAGAAAAAGAAGACAGAGCAAAGAAAAAACAGGGAGGGAGGCTTCGGCTGAACGGAGGAAGAAACGAGCTTTGCCAGGGAAAGAATTGGTTGCAGCTATCAAAGCTTCACAGAAATGGAAGGAAGCCCAATCCGCCTCCCAAAAGCTTCACGGTCCCTCTCCTCAATCTCCATAACGAAGCCACAAGCAGGCCATTTAGAAGAACTTCGGGCCAGAAGCAAGAAGGGAAGGCCGCCCACCGAAATCCATTACCACCACCATTGAAGCTCATTGAGATTAGCACTGTAAGTCTTTCTCCCTTAATTTTCGAGTTTCGGTTCCAGATTTTGTTTGAAGATCTTATTGTTCATTTTTCTGATATTGATTAGGTGCCCATAGCTTTATATGTGATTTCGTAATTGTGTATGTTTTGTCTTCTCGCTAATTGGGCTGAAACATGGTGGAGATAAAAATTTTTTCAGTTCTCGTCCGGCTTTTGGAAATGGGTTTTCCGTGATTTCATTTGGTGCAATTTTCCTGTTAAATGGCTTCATTTTTGAATACACATGCTGCATACGTTGAATGAGCTGAATGGCTTGATTTCTGATAAATTTTGGGCCGATTATAGCTTTAATATAACAAAGAATTGGTGAATTTTCTAATGCTCCCAACCTGTTTGATGAAATGCTTAACGGAAAATTCTAATTGAATGGTGAACTTTGTTGCATTTTTTCTGTACGCGAGGGAAATAATATGGTCTTTGTGAAAGCTTGAGTCCAAGAAAACAAGTCTGGGAAGATGAGTGGCCTGCATTTTGCTTGTAAATAAAATCTGGTAACATTTTCAGAAGAAAAGAGCCTGAGCATCGCGAGGAAGACGAACTGGGTTGGAGAAATGTTTATTAATTTGCAGTTTGGCCCC
Organism: Coffea eugenioides; assembly: GCF_003713205.1. Taxonomy (NCBI): domain Eukaryota; kingdom Viridiplantae; phylum Streptophyta; class Magnoliopsida; order Gentianales; family Rubiaceae; genus Coffea; species Coffea eugenioides. The sequence goes on from NW_020864686.1 coordinate 14,187, forward strand.
CTGCTCTGTGATGAAATCACATTAAAGCCTGCATAACTTCTAAATTTTGTTCAATTGAGTCATGACTTAAACACAAATTGACCCCTGGGCTTTACTTGTCTTTAATTTCGACCCCAAAGTCTTCACAATTCATCCAATTAAGTCCCTATTTTGTTGTGATTGAACCCCAAATTCCCTCCTTATTCTGGTATGGCCCAAAAATCTGGAAAATTGAACTAATTTTGCCCTCTTAAGCTTAATCCTCTGTTTGCATATTTTATGTGATTTCTGGATAGATTAATGCTGTGATTTAATGCATAATCAAAGCTTAGTAATTTTGTGTTGATTTTATGATGTTGGGTACCTGTGAAAAGGTAATTTGGGTTGAGAGGTTATTTTGTTTGGGCTTAAGGAAGTGATTTAGTCTATTATGTTGATGTTTTGACTTGGGCTCAGGAAGATGGAGCCCAACATATCTGATTGGGTTTGTAAGTATGGATTTAATTTGTTTTGTTTGGGTTTCTGGTTTGGGTTTGAGAGGTGAAGCCCATCTGTTCTAGTTGCACTTTGTCTGGGCTTAAAAATAGGCTGACCTGCTTACCTCTTAAAGTTATCGGTTGGGCCAGGAGGGATTTTGGCCCAAGAAGTGAATAAAATGGCCCAATAGCCTGGTCCATGAAGAAACCAGAAAATAATTTTGCAAATCAGTCCCTGAATTTCTCCTTAACTGTGCTGTGGCCCTGGATATTTTCAACTTCTTTCAATTGGATCCTTAGATTAATTGCAAATAGGTCCCTGAACTTTATTTTTCTTTAATTTTGGCCCCAAAATTTTGTCAATCTTTGCAATCAGGTCCTTTCTTCTGTTGACTTCTTAAATGTGGATTGTTGACATGATTCAATTGATTCAAATTCATGCTTATTTTTATCATTTGTGATTATTTGCCAAATAGATTGGTGCCTTGACCCTTTTATTGTTTTGAAGCTAATATTCTTTTCATTTCACAACTCAAGGGAGGTAACCTCTATCTCCTTGATCTTATCTTTCCTACGTGCTCCTACGTGTTATGTGAATATGCATGTCTACGTTGCTTTCCTTGCCTTTCTTTAATTCCTTTCATTTATTTTATTTACTTTTGTGTTTTTATTTAAGTTATTCTTTATGGGGTATGTGTACACCTCTTGGCTTGTAATAGTTAGGGATTTAATTATTTTATTCCTTTTCCCCCTTTTAGATTGTAGTAGGGTCTCCCTAATGTAATAGATAGGGCTTGGAGGAGCATTCAATGAAGACCTATCGAAGTCATGTGCCTAGCTAGCAAATGTAATAGTTAGGGCTTTAATTGTCTTATGTGTCTTGCATGCTTAGTTACTACGTGTTAATTTGCTTTGTTAGGGCCTTGCATCTAGTCGAGCATGCTAAATGTTATGTGCTATGTGTTTATAAGTGTTTGGCATGTCTACTTGCTTTCCATAGTGTGGATGAATGGAATGGATGAATGTACGTCACCACACTAGTCCAACGCTAGTCGGAATTCATAGAATGGGCTAGTCCAACGCTAGACCCTTAGGGATTTCCCCTCATTAGCATATCATTTGCTTGTTCACTACATATCATGCATTTTTCCTTAGTTTTATCATCTGGCATGCTCCTCGAGCCCCTTTTCCCCTCATTTTAGGATTTTTGCATCTCATACCAGTTATAGGGTACATTTGCGTGAGAGTCCCCTTCCGATAAGGGAAACGAGCGAGTGTGGCTACTCGATAGCCTTAGCACGCTAGTTTCGCCTTCTAATCAAAGGGAAAATCAAGTCACGATTTAGGTCTCCCCGTACCCAATATGCATGAATTCCCTAGGCTCATGCATTCTCAATCCACTCTATCATTACACTTTCACTTTCGTCTCATTTGCACACATGCACCTTTTTATCACTTTCACTTGCACACGAACACTTTTTATCTCCACTTGCACACGAGCCCTTTTATCTTCACTTGCACACGAACATTTTTACCTTCACTCGCACACGAGTACTTTCATCTACATTTGCACACCTTCACTCTTATCCTATTACTTTTATCATTTTTCTCACTTCACAAACTCACACTTTCACATGGCATACATTCCACTCATTTTTCACGTCATTTAGGTTTAGGTGTGACCTCTCCAAAAGGATCATTATTGGGCTTCACAACTAATGTGATTGGCACCACTCAACCTTTGAAGAGAAATTTCCCCCAATCCCCCTAGGTCTAGGGTTTTGCATTCATATAGACATATCCAATACGCGATACATACCTTGGGTAGAAAAATTAGGGAAAATTGGTTTAAGTCACGCAACTAGCCTTGGCTAGGTCGAAGGGGTGCCTTGGATTTTTATCCTTGCCTTCCCCTTCGTCAAATGTGACCCCCGATCCCTCTTTTGGTTACGCAGACCCAAAAGTTCTCAAAAAGGGTTTATTTACTTTTTTTCAAAACAAAAATCATTTTTGGGTGACTTGGTACACCCTAACTCTATACCAAGTGGCGACTCCATTTTTGATACAAAAAACCCTTTTGAACTTCACTTGGCCAAATCGTCGCATTCTAAGTCCCATGGCCTTTTACTTTTCATTTTGCACACGTTCACACATTACACACCACACACCACACAATTCAACTCGATTAAAAAGTGGGGCGCGACAAGTAGGCTATTAAATTAAATCAAATACCCGGCCGTTGATACTCAATTAATAAAATACCCATGAACAATTAATTCAGGAAACGCACGAATAACAATAAATTGAAAGAATAATGAAGATTCGATTAGATCTCAAAGATATTATGGACCGCGCCCTCGCGTCAACCTTTGGGTAGAGGAGAAAAATTAGCCGCTCCTCATCGTGTCAATCTCGCGTGATGTAATTGAATTCATTCAATTAATTGCCGAAGAATTGAAAAGGTGAAACAATGAAGGAGCAGTTTTTCTTATTTTGCGTCTACGCTGGAGCCGCGAGCACTAGAAAAATCTCACGAAATATTATCCGTAGCAAGAGTAGAAGCAAAAGCGTCTCCGTCGTACCAGGCCAAAAACCAACAAGAAAAGTCTTGATGTCTGACTGCTAGGGAAAAAGGAGACGAAAAGCTAATCTAATTGCGGCCGAAGAAAAACAAAAACAAAGAAAAAGGCGTCTGACCAAAAAGTGGAAAGAGAAAACTAAAGCTAAAGTCTTGATTTTTTTGAATATTGCTTTTTCCTCCTTTTTATAGCCGCCGTCAGTAGTATTCCTCCCAGGATGAGGCTTTTGCCTAAGGGGCGCTGATCCCACGCTTCAGGTTCACGTGGACCGGGGTCCGGCTTTTCGGTAACGTCTACTTTGTCTGGCGTGACCACGCCCTGAGATGAAAGGTCTTCTGGAAATTTACATCAAGATATCATTTTTAATGCTAACCACCTACAATTCACACAAATATCAAATATGAGTGAAATTCCATTTCTTAGCACCATGAATAGCCAAAATTAGGACAAGATGATAATGCAAAATGTGCCAAATAACTGCACTATCAGACTGCTCAAGAGTGAAACGAAGGTAGTGGACGCCACAATCAAGTGTGTTGCTTGATTGATAAATCAAGGAACATCAAAGGATCGACGCTAAGATGCTCAAACTAGCTTTCACAAGCTAATGAATTTGCCTCTCAACAATTGGCGGGAAAATATCATAAACACATGATACTAAGGACTTAATAACCAAGTAAACACGCTAATTCTTAAGAAAGGGATGACTGGAACGTTGGATTTCAATTACTCAACCATCTTCATGACTTGAACATGAATTATGGACCCCATGTTTGTATCAAGACTACTGTTGAATTTTAAATTCAAAATTCAAATTTAAAATTCAAATTCGAAATTATCCTGCCCAGGTGTCGATTGCTAACATGTGTTCCTGGCATGAGAAGAGAGAGAGAATGCAATTGAAATTGGAAACTTGCAACCTTTCTTGTGCAACACGCACGTGTTCTAGTAGATTGCGTGATACGCTGCGTTTTGAATGCCTATAAGTGGCTACGTGCAGGAGTGCAAGTGCAGCATCAGAAGAAATGGCAAACATGAGGGACATGACAAGATTCTTCAGGGTCGTGAGAGACTAAGGCATGGAGCATGTCGTGTTTCTAGGGATATACTTTACTCTTCGTATGGGGAGTCATAAATTCATCGCCGAATTGGAATGACTATTCAGGGCAATCGAGAAGATGAAGAGGATCCTGACAGAGTTCAGGGATGATGCAGAGAATCCCAACTCTTCGGAGAGCAATTGGACCTGTTACTGACACGTGGACATGCTTCGGTAAAAGAAGTGAATCCCACACATGTATGTAACACAGTATGCAATGTAGGATATGGTGTAGTTGTTACGTATTTATATGTAGATAGCGATTTAATGTAACAGTGCCACGTGTAATCTATACGCAGTATCGAAATAAAAATACATCAATCCATTTCATCTTAAAATAAAATACGTACAAATTTAAAATCTGCTTCCTTGCAATTAATCCAGACATGTGGCAAGGAATTACACGCTAATTCTAGGTTAATCTGACTTATGACTCCATAATTACATAATTGGTTCATAACTAGAGCCCTGACCCTACTATTGATTCTATTAGGATCCACGTCCTTCAGTGATCAGGGAGTCCTGATCAGGATCAGTGCCTATATTTTGTTGAGGCAAAACCAACTATGGAGGTTGTAATTTGGTCGAATTGACACTGACCAAGTTGTCAAAATAGAGTGGAAGGTGGTGAAATAGTAAGGATCCTTCTCGAACTCCCAAAAATAACTTATTGCATCAAATTTGAGAACGTGGTGTCCCTTATTGCATCCCTTGCAGTGCAACAAGCAACAGCCACAGGCGAGCTAATTCTACTAGTTTCTCTCTTTTTCTTGGACAGATGGTGCCTAATCTTGATTTCTGGGGGCGAACAAGGGTTCTTCGAGAAAGTAGAATGCGGCATTCTGCTTGGTCCAATTGAGGAGATCATTGCAATCCGGTGCACTTAAATAATCGTGGTAAGAGGAGTTGGGATCAGGATTGTAGAGCACGATTGTGGGAATTCCCTCTTCTGCCCTATAAGATTATGGATATTTACAATCGAGAACCAATATGGTTGGGCCTTGAGTTATTATGATACTGGGTCTAGTGTGAGGCCCACACAAATTTTAATTGGCCCAATGAATTAAGAAATTGATAACATTTTCGACATGAATGAATTGGGTCTGGTGTGAGACCCAAACACATTTTAATTGACTCAGTGGATCAAGAAATTGATAACATTTTCAACTTGGATGAATTGGGCCTTAAAATGTGTCTGGGTCTCAGACCAGGCCCAATCCATCCATGAAGGGAAAATATAACTATGTCGTTTTCGCGTGGCCTTAAAGATGTAGTGTCCTCATCGATGATCAAAACAATATGCGATACGCTTTGTCCTCATCGCGTGGCCGTACTGGTGGCAGTGCGAATTTGTGTACCTGTAGTATCTTTCAAATCTACCGTAATAAACTTTAAAAATAACTCAAAAGCACAACACATCTAGTTCTCAAGAGAGAAGAGGGAGAAGGAGGGAGAAGAACCAAGAGGGAGGGAGAAAGAGAGGAGAGAGGGAAGGGGAAGAGGGAGGAGGAAGAAAGAGTGGGAGGATGAGGGAGGAGTGAGAGGACAAGGGACGGTGGGTGGTTGTAAGGTGTTTTTAAAATTTAAAATTTTAAAAATATTTCAAAATATATTTTCAACAACACCCTCAAAAGTACCCATTAAAAACATCTATAGTAAAAAATTTTTACATACATTGTTATAGTAAAATATTTCAAATATTTCCAAAACCAACTAATCTAAACGAAACCTATGTTGAAATGGGAATCTTAAACCTAAGTGGTTTAACATCTCAGTACTGATTACATGTTTGAGGTCTTGAGATTAATCATCTTCCTACATATCTCTCGAGAACAACTTTATAAATCAATTTCATGAAATTATACCAGCTCGATTTGGATTCTTTTTTATAGTATAACTGAAAAAACTCGAATCCGAGATCTCTCATTTATATGCCCTCCTTTTGAACCATCTAGTTCATTTCTTCCCCTCGACTCGATTTGGATTTGCTATTGCATTCATCTGTTCTGAAATATTTTCTTTAAACAGAATGCTTTCCCAACCATTACTTATATATTTGGGGTCTTGAGATTAATCATCTTCCTATATATCTCTCAAGGACAACTTTATAACTCAATTTCATAAAGTAATAATGGCTTAATTTGAGATTCATGAAATAATATTGGTTTTGATTTGGATTTGCCATTGCATTCATCTATTCTAAAATATTCTATAAACACAACAACTATTTTCCTATATTTTTTATCATCTATATATCTCACATACGTAATAGTTGAAAACATACTACAATTTTATTTTTCTAAATATACTTCTAAATAATGCAATCCAAACGGATTTCTTAGAAAGTTTGGATACACTCAATGGCATGATCCTTGATTTTGGCCTCTTGAATTATATTTGAGGATGCTTACGATTTTTCTTAGTTACTTTAACATGAACTTTACACCATTCTCGAGAAATTGATTAGTCACGGTAAAGCTTTCAAAAGTTAACCCAATTGGGAAAAATGATGAAAATGTTTTCTTGCGTGAAAAACGCTTCTAAGTTGCCAAGACTCGTGAACCATTATCCAATTGCAATGAAAAATCAACCATCTTTTTATTATGTTCTTTACAATGATAAAGTTGACTATTTTCGGTCATAATTCTTTTGCGGTTTAAACAATGATGGAGTTAGAGGAGGCCATGGCCCCCTAAAGATTTGAAAATTTTAATTCATAGTGTATAAAATAAAGTTGGTCACATATTCATATATATATATAATTCATGGCTCTGATACCAGACGGGACGAGGGGTTAGCTTCTTAAACCAGGAAAGTAAATAATAATTAAGAGGAGGAAAGTATAAAAGTTAGGAAGTGGGTCGCAGTTGGACTGCCACTAGTTAATATAGGCGGTGGAACCAGTCATGTATGGTTAGTATAATCAAAATAAAGTAAAAACAAGTAAATGAATATGAATATAGGCGGCTCAACCGACCATTTGATTGAATATAAGAATATAAGAATACGAGAACTTACAAGATATGAAACTTGTACAAGGCTTACTTCTTTGTTTGATCCTAAAAACTAAAACATAAAAACTAAGAACTAGTTTGTAGAGAGAAGGAGGAGAATTCTTCAAACTAAAGAGAGAAGTAGTTTTGAAGAATTGGTGTAAGAATGGTGTGTGGAATGTGTTGGGTTTGAGGGGTATTTATAGCAAAATTTCGTAGTAGTACCTGCTACAGTGATTGCTACAATATCGCTACAGTACGCGCTACAGTGCAACGTTTGTCTTTTGTTGCCGTGTTTGCACAGTAACTTGCCGGACTGCTACAGTGCTTCCGATACTACAAAAAAAAATGTTTTATCTTGTTTTCATCTATCTTGTTCCTTGTTTTGTGATCTTTATGGAATTTGGGAGAAAATTTCATAACAATCATATTCATTTTCTGGGCCTTCATATTCATCAAGTTTCATTCTAGAACTGGAGGCCTTTTTTTTTGTTTGAAGCTTCTTTTGATTGATTTAGTTGTAAAAGTATATCTTTGAGTTGTTTGATATATTCTTGTTTGTCAGTGATTGATGCCAATTTAGCTGCTGAGATAGACTTCTGCTACAAAATCTGGCTTGTTTGTCTGTCTCCGGATTTTATTGAGCGAGGATTCCTCTGAAATCATGCCTGGATGTTTACTGGGTGAATGAAATTTTTATTGAATGTTGTCCACCATTTTGAATATCCTTGTCCAACTAATAATGGTGGGAGTTGTGTTTGCTGTATATATTCATATTTTCATTGGTAGACCCATGCTACTAAGAATATGGAAAAGAAGTGTAGGCTATTTGGTATATAGTTGTTTGGGGGTTCAAATCTTTGTTCAAATAGTTTGTAGTTTTTTTTGATATCTGGAGGAAGAATGTCCAGATTAGGTCCAAGTGCTTTCCACCATGTTGGAAAATCATACTTGTTTGTTTTCAAAAAATAGAAAAGATAAGAATGTTGGTTTAATTCATTTTGGAAGGTGAAGGCATAGAACCAGGCTGCCTTATAATCCCAATAAGTATATCCTGGCGGATTAAAGGAAGTAGTAAAAGGTTTGGGTTTACTTAGGTTTATTCCTCATTCTGATATAGGGGCAAGAAGTTTTGTTTAGTTTTGGTTCAAGGTTAGCTAGGGTTTTGGGTTCTTGAATAGTAAGTGATCTGGGTTTCGGCTCAAGAGATTTGGGTTTGATATTTTGAGTTAAAGCTGTTTTGAGATGATTTGGTGTATGCCAAATAGGATACCCTGGTGATTCAGGTTGGTATCCTTATGATTCAGCCCATTGTTTGAGACGTTCAAAGTATAATTATTTTTCATCTTCTTCTTCGGCTATATCAGCCCATATTTTAGGGGAGGCTATAGATATGAGTTGAGGAGAAGAAAAAATTTGAAACCTGTTTGGAGTTAAGTTTGAAGAAGATAACTTTTTTTCTGTTTGGGATGAATTGGAAGAACTTGAAGAGTCCTGTTTGGTTGTTTGAGAAGAGGGATCTGGTTTATCTGGGGATTTCTCCTGTTGTTTCTTGTTCCTAAGCATCTTATCTTCCCTGCAAGAATTCACGAGTTAGATAATCAAGAATAAAATTTGAAGACCCTTTAATGTATTCAATGTCAAAATCAAAGATTGATAAAATTGCTTGCTATCTTGCAAAGATTTGTTTAGAGGCAAGGTTTTTAATATCTTTTTGTAAAACATCTTTAGTTGACTTACAATCAACCCGAAGTAAAAACTTCTGGTTTAGTAATTTAGCTTGAAATTTTGTAATGCATAAAACTTTTGCTAAAATTTCTTTTTTAATAGTAGAATAGTTTTGTTGAGAATTATTCCAATGTTTTGAGCAAAAGCAATTATTTGTTCTTTATTATTATTTGTTTGTTTAAGAATACCACCATATCCTAAATCAGAGGCATCCGTCTCGATAATTTTTGGAATTGTTGGATCTGGAAAGGTTAAGCAAGGAATGGCTTTAACTTGGGTATTAATTTTTTTGACTGTTTCTGTATGGATATCTATCCACAATGGTGGAGTAGTTTTTAATCTATCAAATAAAGGTTTTGCAATATTGCTAAGGTTTGGAATGAAATCTGAGACATAGTTTTAACAACCCAAGAATCTTTGTTGTTGTTGTTTGTCAAGAATTTGATCAGAAAATTTATCAGCAAACTGAATTGACCTATTGATAGGGGTAATAGTTTCTTGGTGGATGTAATGTCCAAGGAACCGAATCTTTGTTTGGAAAAGGCTAATTTTCTTTTGGGAGACAACCAGACCATTTTTCTAGGTAATATGAAGGAAAGTGTTTAGATGTTTGAAATATTGTTCAATATTATCTGAGAATACCAAAACATCATCAATATAAACAATGATGAATGAGGAATAAGGACTGAATATTTCATTCATAATCCTTTGGAATTTAGAAGGAGCTTTTTAAGTCCAAATGGCATTACGTTCCATTCGTAATGTCCAAATGGTACTGTGAATGCTGTTTTGTATCTGTCTGAGATATGAATCTAAATTTGCCAAAATCCTAACTTCATATCGAATTTTGAGAATATCTTGACAGAATAAAATCGTTGAAGTAAATCCTTCTTGTTTGGTATAGGATATCTGATCCATCTAAGAGCTTTATTCAAGGCTTTGTAATTGATTACAAGCCTTGAAACTCCTCTTTCAATCTCTGATTGTTTGTTGATATAGAATGCTAGATAGTTTCATGGAGATTGACTTGGAGTAATAATGCCTTTGGATAGGAGGTCATTAATTTCCTTTTGACAATGTTGGAGCAGTTCCTGATTCATCTGTATAGGTTTGGCTTTTGTTGGAATATTCTTTTCCTCAAAGTCATGTTCATAAGAGAGGTGGACAGTATGTTGTTTCCTTGTCCAAAATGCATTTGGAACTTCTGCACAAACCATCCCTTGGATTCTTGTTTGCAGATTCTGGATTCTTTGCTGGGTTTCTGGTTTCTTGAGTTGCTCATCTATCCTTTTGTAGGTAATTTCTTCTTTTAAGAAATTGATTTGGCTGTGTTTGAGGGATAGATAATTTAGTGTCTTTTGAATTATTTTTCTGGAGAAGGGTAAGAGAAAATCTTGCCCATATTTTTGGGGTATAATCCCCTCATCAGTGGTCAAATAAGGGATAAGTTTGGTAACAAAAGTTGTTCCAAGAATAACATTATTGGTTAGGTCTTTCGCCAAGAGGAATGTTTCTTTGATGGATACAGAAGAAAATTGAACTTGGACATTTGAAAATTTGAACTGAATATTTAATTGGGAATCATTGGCTCCTCTAAGGCTTTCATTTATTTTTTCAAAAAATCTTGTTGGAATAAAACCTTCTTGAATACAGTTAAGATCAGCGCCTGTATCGAATAAAGCTTCTGTTTCTGTAATATAATTGTCACTGATAACCAGTCTTATAAGAACAAAATATTTTTTGTATGATATTATGTTTGACTGAGAAGGATTTTTAATGATTTCTTCTTCAGTAGTTGATTGGGCTGTTTTTTCAATTGTTTTAACCTCTCTTTTGAGAGTAGTAATTTCTGTTTGAAGATCTTTAATAGTAATATGTTTGGCACTAGATTGAGTTTTAGTTAAGACATTTATTGTGGAATATCCTATGTCTAAGGAGTTTCCTATATCTTTTCTTTCATCAAAACTAGTGGTATTACCAAAATTATTCATTAGTTGACTCAATACTAGAATGTTAGATCTTAAGTTTGGTAAATCTATTGGGTTTGATAGATCTACGAGAGGATCTATATATTTGTTTTCCAAAACTTTTTGCGGATCTGGTAAGTTTACAGACCCTAATATGGATTTTGAAAAAGGTTTTGGTTAATTTACTAAATTTGTTAATTTTGATGGATCTACTGATTCTGTTGGGAGTTTGTGAGAGGATTCTGATACATGGTTTATTTGAGATAGATCTAAAGGCTCTTGTACAAGAGTTGGAGTTTTTGACACAAAGGATGTAGGTTTTGAAATATTTTGGACTGAATTTTCGACTTCAGATACAGACATCTGAGATGTTTGAGACTCATACCAGTTAAAGAAATGAATATTTTGTCTTGTTTTTTTCAAAACGTCATAAAATTTTTCTTGTATATTTTTTCAGGTTTCTCCTTGATATTTGTTAAAAAATTGTGTTCTTTTAAAATGATTGTGGCTTGCAAAGAATTCAGATCTAAGTTTTTGTTTATCAATCTGAAATTCAGAAAGTTTATTTTGAATAAGAATTGATTGCTCAATTCGAGCAATTTTGGTTTGAAGATCATCTAATGGTTTGTTGTTTAAAGAAGAAATGAGAGATCTAAAGTTTGTTTTATCAAAGAAAACCATAAGCAAAGACAAGTAAATAAATATTTAGACAGATAAATGATTTAAACAACTTATAATCCTCTTCCCTTTAGTACAGAATCCTTTGGGATCTATGGAAGATAACCATTTTTCTAAACAGATTATAAAGAATAGTGAGAAAACTACAAGAAAAGATCTAACCTTTTGAGAAAGATTAACTATATATGACGACCATATTTCCATCATAATGAAGATAGTAATAAAGTTACAAGAATAGATCTAAATCCTTTGAAAAAGATTAACTATGCATGACGACCATATTTTCAAACAAAATTATAATATTGATAGTGAAAATTCATGAAATCAGATCTGATCCTTTGGCACTTCACCGTCCTGGAGCATACACCCTCAGGAACCTTAACATCCCTACAGTGTCAAATCCCATGGTCTTACCTGGATCGGATGCTAGCAATTACAGGCTCCATGCCCTCGGACAGATCCAAAGTCATAAAATCAATGCTATCAAAACTAGAATAAATTTGAATACATTAGATGGTAATCACGAAGTTAACCAATCTCATCCGACAAATCTAAACTTGTAGATCTACACTAGCAACATCATAAATAAAGAAAGATGGTAATCACGAAATTAAGCCTTTGAATTAATTTTTTCTTCAAAAAAAGTTATTTATATTTTATTGGGCTAATTATTTAACTTTCAAAAAATAAACGTATAATTGGATGATCCATAGTAAATTGACACAATTTGATAAACATTAATTTTCGTAGTGCTATAGTACCCACTACAGTGTTTTACTACAGTGCCGCTACAGTATCGCTACAGTGTATTTGTTTGTCTTTCGTTGCCGTGTTTGCACAATAACTTGCCGGACATACAGTGTTTCCGGTGCTACAGTAAAAATGATTTTTTCTGAATTTTGCTCCGATTGAGCCAGCTTGAATGTCTCCTTGTTTCAACAAATAGTTACTGATAATTCTTGTTTTGTTTCCTGAATTATTTTGTCAAATTCAGGTGCCTTCATTCCCCATTGGTTCTTAATCCAATGTTTGTGAAGGGTTAATCTTTGAATTTTTCTTCGTCTAATGAAGCTTTGATCCTCCAGGCTACGAACTGTATAGTTTGTTAGTTTTGAAGCAATGTTGTCATGTTGGTGCTGAAGATGTGGAAGGATGCGCTGTCCAATTTCGGTATTGTAAAATACAATATCGAAATATCGGATTCTATCCTCTCTACATTATTATTTGTAAGAATAATAATCTTTTGCTATAGGATTATTAACAAGGTTGCTAGGTATCCAATTGTTGACTGGTCTGGATGTTGAGCTTGTCATTTTCCTGCAAAATGGAATCTGTTAGTTTTAAGGGTTTAGAGAAGGGAATGAGGGCATTAGGATCAAGAAGTTGAGGTATTATGCCCTCGTTTGTTGTTAGGTAAGTAACAAATTTGTAGATAAAAGATATTCCAAGAATAACATTATTGGTTAGTTTCTTGGCTAGAAAAAAGATATCTGGAATAGATAAGGAGGAGAATTGGATTTTAACATTTGTCAGTTTGAAACTGACTTCAAGTTTAGATCCATTGGCTCCTCTCAACCATTCCTTGTTTTGTTCAAAGAATTGAGATGGGACAATGTCTTCAAGAATACAACTTTGATCTGTCCCAATATCAAATAGGGCTTCAATTTCGATTACATAATTATTGGTAATTAGTAATCGAATCTGGACCAAATGATCCTTGTCTTTCATGAGTTTTTTGGATAATTAGTTTAGGAACTCAGTATCCTCCTGGTTGATAGGTTCCTCAATTGGTGTTAAGTTTTGAAGAACAAGGCTATTAAGGTCTTGTTTGGCTTTAATTGTCCTAATTTCTTCTTTAAGAAGATCAATTTCTGTTTGGAGGTGTTGAAGAGTCAAAGATTTAATGGGTTTGGAGGGAAATCTATCAAGAATATCTGTAAGATTATAGGTTTTGAGAATTCTAGGGTCTTTGGCTAAAGGATTTGAAGAATTTGTGGCTTGGTTTAAGGACTCTTTTAATTTGTTTAAATAGAGTTGTCTTTTTTCTGTTTTAGGAGTGTCTTCAATGATATCAAGAAGAAGGTTTTGATTCTTTGTCAAAATATTGATTGTAGGACCTCCTTCTTCTTTATCACTAGTGGTTTGGGAGGAAGAAGAGGTAGAAATATCATCTTCTAGTTGATTGATATAATCTTCTTCTCTTTCAGAGTCATCAATCTCTGATTTGAGGAAAAGATTTGATATTTGGGCTTTAATTTGGTCTTCCAGCCCCAAGGTACTAATCCTTTGATTGAGTTTATAGTATCGGGCTATATGACCGGGTTTATGGCATTTGTGACAGATAATTGGTAATGGAGGCCCGATAATTTGAGGTGGTTGTGTGGGAGGTATTTGTTTATTAGGTTAGTATCTTCTTTTATAATATGAGGGTTTTTCAAGGTGTTTTGTGGATTTGGGTCTTTTATGGCGGTTTTTTGTAATGGTTTGGCAGCCTAAACTGTTCACAGAAGGATCCAAGATCTTTTCTCATTTGGGCTCGATCCTTTGCAAGTTGTCTGAATATTTTGTCTTGTCATCATAGTTTGAGTGTAGCTTGTTAAATCTGGTTGGTTAACTGTCCATAAGTTATTGCTTCCCATGGTACAGTCTCATTGTATTGTGTCCTTAATTTTTCTCGAACTAAGTCTCGTAGTGATTTCGGAACACCGTCAAGGAATTTTTCCTTCTAATAGGCCTTGTTGCCGTCTGATCTTGAGTATATTCTGGTTAAAAATGTATCTTCGTACCATCGGAAGTCTGAGAGACTCTTGCACTTTAGATTGTTTAATAATTCTGATGATTTTTCTCTGAATATTCCTGGATCACTAACGAACGTCTTTGCAATAGTGAATATTAAGGTTGCCACCGCATCTGAGATAGTATCTCCATCTCGAAGAATTGGTTCACCATTAGTATCCACTTTGATAGCATTGAGAATGTTATCTTTGTCTTCTGAGGTGAGGTGTTCATCCCACTATCCTTTTAGTTGCCCAATAAATCCAGTTATTAGGATATGAGCAGCTAATTGGTCAGTACAGTCATGTGATGTCCGATAGGCTGTTGCCACCATTGTCATTTGTTAAAGGATTGTGAGAATGTTGTATTCGAAAATTCCATCTATGCTCCATTCATATGTGTTGTTAGCATTATATGAATTTTGTAAGATATTGGATTTTTCTTCGAGAAGGATGTCTAGATATGTGGCTCTGGAATAGTATAGTTTCCGTGAATTTTTCCAATTGGTAATTTGGTTTTGCGAAGAAAAGGGTTGATGTATTTTGTTTAGGGTCAGAGGTTCTTGGGGTTCTTCTTTGGTTATTGTGCAAGCTGTTTGACTAAAACTTGCAGAACCTTGGTTATTTGACCCTTGTTTGGATATTGGGATAGAGAAAGATTGTTCTATTTTGGCTATTCGTTTTTCTAATTGGGCTAAGGGTTTGTTTTGAAGTTCTTTATTAAATTTGGTTGGTATTTCATGAGGTTTGAAAATTGGGTTTGATGAAGAGGTGGTTATGGAAGGAGTTTTTGGAATAGGTCGGGTTAAGAGATATTCTCCAAGTGTTTGGAGGTACTTGTTGGTATGGTTGTTTTACTCATAGATTCCCTGGATGTCCTTGCTATTGATTGCTCCTTCATCTTGGGCATTTTTGAACTTAAATGGTTTGGCATTAATCTCCGTTGATTTGTATGAGAAAGTGATTGACTTTGATGGTGGGAGTTCACTTTGAATTTCTCCTTCAGTTGTCTGCCACCTTTTTATTACATTTGCTGTCTGGGAGAAGGGAAAATCAATTCCTTTTTTCTGGGAATACACTTCAAATCAGTCGAAGAATTGAACATGCTGTTTGGTTCTTGTTAGAAACCCATAGAATTCTTCTTGTATTTTTTGTCGAGAATAACCCTTGTAATTCTCAAAGAACCATAATCTTTTTGAGTGATTATGTTTCGCATAAAATTCTGTTTTGAGATTCTATTTGTCAATTTGATAATTCATAAAAATCACCCTTAACTCATCAAGTTGAGGATGATTGTCTGTTATGGAAGAATATGTAGGAGATCTAGGAAGTCCTTCCTGCTCCACATCATTAGAGGATTCAGCTTGGACCTCTGAAGGGGTAGGTCTGCTGGCTACATACCTTGCCTGTGAAATTTTGGAAGAAAGATATAGATTTTGTAGTTTGGTGGAAATAGAAGAAGTCAGTGGCCTGTCTGAAACTGATCTTCTTCCTGTTGAGTATCTAGGCATATCCATACCAGTTGTTGATGAAGATGATGCCCTGAAACTCACAGATTTTTCAAATTTGATTTGGATAGCTCCAGAAGCAAATTGTTGGATGCTCGAAACTGTTGTATTTTGTATTGGGTCTGCTGAAGCTACTTCAGGAAGAACCCAGCTTTCTGGCAGTGAGATCTGGTTCCAAGTGATAGATGTTGGAACTGTAATCTGAGATCTAGCCAGATCTGTTTGGAATAGGATTGTCTTTCCCTTTTGTATTGT
>NW_020864687.1:0-17667 GCF_003713205.1 Coffea eugenioides
ATTAGACCTTGACTTTTGACCAAAATTTTTTTTGATCTTTATCTTGGAAAAAATTGGACAAAATTTCTTCATTTCTTTCTTCCTCTTGGCCGACTTCCTTAACTAGAAAAGAGAGAGAGAAAACCTCAACTTCATCCTCCATTCCATGTTTGAATCTGGAGTTTTAAACGTTAGTTTTGGAAACTACATCATACAAGTGCTTATTAAGGAGGAACAAAGGTCTTGCTGGTGTGATTTTTGTAGAAGAAATCGTAAGCTATCATCTTTCCTCTAGTTTCAAGGTAAATTCCCTAGAAATTTCCTTTTACTCTTGATAATTGTCAATTAGTGGATTTGAGAGGTTAAATATGTAGTTTTGTGGACAAGTTTATGGTTTGAAGTAGGAGCATGGTGAATTTCAGTTTTTATGGTAAATTTTCTGTCCTCATATGATGATTAATGTTTAGCCATGATTTGGTAGTTGTCATGAGTAATTTTGAGCTTGAAAATGCTAGTTTTGCTTGCCTTCAAAGAATTTCAGCTAGAGTGCATAAATTTCAGTTTTAAGGTTTCCAATTTGCCCTGTTCTGTCCGGTTCTGTTTGACCATGTTAGAGGCCGAATTAGGCTTAGTACAAAACATGAAAGTTGTAGAAAATGATATTTTATAGCTTCCTGTAGAATTTCAACTCGATCGGAGCAGTATATCATATGAAATGACCAAAATACCCTTGACTGCCCATAAGCCCTGTTTCGCGGACAGTTTTCTGTCTTTGTGGAGATTTCAATTTTTGACTCTGAAAATGCTTGATTTAGCTTTGGAGGCCTTCATAAGAAATTTAGGTATATGTCTTGGCTTGGAAACGCCATAAGATACACCTCAATCGGACATCGGTAGCCTGAGTTATTGTCATTTAATCATAGTGCGGTTAACTAGTCTGATTGTGAGATGCTGGTTCTGTAATTTAAAACTTTGACCTAGATACACTACGAATTGGGCTGAGTGGTTTTCATCAAAGTTGTAGGCCTTTATCTTAGCTTCGAAACGGTATAAATTTCACCCCAATCCGATAAGCGTAACTTCAGTTGTGTTTGTTCCGCTAAGCGACGTCAAATCTATCTTTTGTTTTCTGACTTAAACTTCATTTCTAGACATTTTTCTAGCTTGAATTTGTACTTGTACGACTTTGAGCCTATTGAATGGTTATTGAAATGAGATTATTTTGTGTGTGACTTTGGGATTGATTGAGAAAAACAACGAAGGCATAAATGGCTGGAAAATAGGTAAATACAGAGGGCATGCTGCCCAAAATTTTAGGGCTACGCGATTCCTTCAAGTTGAATTGATCCTGATAAAAAAGAAGGGTTTTGGGAGTTGTTTGTAACCCTAGGACCAACTGTTATCTTTTTTACTCAAAAGTCATATTTTATTATTTTGTACTAGTACTTAACCTGGGAAGGCATACTACTTGTAGTCGAGTCTCATTGATCCATTCCATTTACTAGGTTTGTGGATATGCGAACTATAATTGTTTTATCTTGGTTATTTTAGGGTTTCTTGGCGATTAAAATCACTTTGGGTAAAAACTTTTGAAGTACCTATATTGGAACCGGTGAGTGTACCACTCCTCTCATCTGTTACTTAACTTGGTTTCTGCACCTGCAATCTATGATTTGAATGACTGTACTATCTGTTTATTTTGTGTGAGACGAGGGTGTACTTTATCACACTCATTCTCTTGTCTGTCTGTATGCCTATTTATTGTGTGTAATCTGTTATATGTATCTGAGTCTGTTCGGACGTCGTTTGGAGGCTAGTATCCAACGACCTTTCTGTGACCCCTGAGTTCAACACCTGTGGCTAGTTACTCCAGTCGGGCCGGCGAGGGCCTGGTCGATTAGATAACAAATCACGGTAGTTTGTTTCTGTGAATCTTTGGGTATTAAGACTCTTGATTCCGGTATACTCGAGTATTGCCACTTCTGTTTCTGTTGAGGTGTTCGGGCCCGGTAAGGGGTATGTTTGGTGAACAGAATTTGGTGTAAAGTGGGGTCTACGGACATGTTGGTTCTATATACGTTGGCGGAGAGTCAACGGGTTTGGATCAAGTTCTGCCATGGAAATCTAGCTCCTGAGAGCCACCTGTATCCTTCCTACTTGAATCATTGTGTCTAACTTCTTTACTTTGTATCTGGCATGTATACCTGATTGGTTAAACGTGAAATGCCAAGATTTGACTGCTATTATTTTGGTACCTCATTGAGCGTAAGCTCACCCCCTTCCCATTATCTTTGTTTTCCTTTCAGGAGCAAACTTTGAATCCATGATCTTGGAAGAAAGGGTCGAGCTAGTATAATTAATATTTTGTTAAGCTCTTTTGCAACCGAAACCCGAATCCTATTTTAAGTGTATGAATATTTTGGCTTGTATTTTAGTTTAGTTAATTTGCCAAAGACTCTGATGTAAATATATGTATAAGTGTTTAACCTTATCTATTAAGTGTATTCAGTTGAGATTATGATTTATGGTTTGGTAAGCATGTTCTCACCTTAGTAGTCTCCGATTGTTCATTTTCTTTAGGTCCTATCACGCGTGCCATATTGGGTTTGTGTGATTCGACTCCGTAGTCCTGGCGAGAGTTGGGCAGGCGGTCCGCCGAACCCTTAGGTTCGCCTTAGTGTGAGGTTGGGCTGTCACAAGTGGTATCAGAGCCATTTCGCGTGGTCTCTGCGCGGATTGAGTTTGGGTCAAGTGGTGTTATAATCCCGATTGTGTGAATAAGTGTAAAGGAATTAGTGCTTTTTTTTGGGCGTAGGCTATGAATCATGTCCGTTATAAGTGTAAATCCCTTATTGTGGTACTTGCGAAAGATAAATATGTATGTCGGGTATGAATTTTTAATAGGGATGATTTACGCTTGGGACCAGCCGGCTCGAGTTGTGAATTGTCTTCTTTGGGATTCTTGTACCCAGCTACTAAAGAGATGAGAGCCTAGGTTAGAAAGGATTTGGGCGAACTAGAAATATGATTCTATGGAACTTCGTGTGATTTGTTCGGGTGTCATTAAGTATGAGTAACCCTGTCTAAGATATGAATTGTGTTATTCTCATAGAGTATAGACGGAACCCTAGAGGGGGAAAGCTTTTCGTTAGTTGCTTTTGAACCTTTGGCCCAGTTGGTATATAGCACTTTTAATGACCCTGATACTTTCATGGAATTTCCTTTGCTTGTATCTAACTGACTACTACCGTGTGATTTATTTGATAAAGTTGTGTCATGTATATATGCTTGTGATCTGTGTGTACTTTTTGTTGCTTACTTATGCATATAATTATCTTTAATGTTATATTCATGCTTCAACCCTAGATTGGTTAGACAAATAGAGGGTACTCGTAGTGGACGAGGTCGCGAGCGTGGACGTAAGCAACCCTCGAACGAAATGGGTAATCGGGAACCCACGCTTAAACCAAACCCTGAGTCTAGAATTGACCCAAATGCTCAGGTAGCTGCTGCTATCCAGCACATGACCGATCTACTAGCCCATATAGTGAAACACCAGGGCCAAAACCCTAATCCTCAACCTGGAAACCTGGAAACCTGGTAACAATGTAGAGGGCGAGGAAAGAGCTCTCGAAAGGTTTCAGAAGTTCTCCCCACAAAAATTCCTTGGAGGACCAGACCTTGATGTGGCTGAGAGGTGGCTGGAGAAGATGATCGATATTTTTGCTGCGTTACATTATACCGAGGAGAGACAAGTGAGCTTCGCTATCTTCCAACTGGAGGAAGCAGCCCGATCTTGGTAGAATATCGTTAGACTGAAATGGGAAAGAGAACAAACCCCGAAAACATGAGCGAATTTCATGAGGGAATTCAACACCAAGTTTTTCCCTTCTCTAATCCAAGAAAAGAAGGAAGATGAATTCATTCGGCTTCGCCAAGGAACTCAGAGCGTAGCCGAGTATGAGAGTCAATTTACTCGGTTATCTAAGTTTGCCCCCGAATTGATTGTAACTGAACATAGACGGATAAGACGTTTTGTCCAGGGATTAAATGTTGAGATTTAGAAGGACTTGGCTGTAGCTCAACTTAGTATCTTTAGTGATACTGTGGAGAAAGCCCAGCGGGTTGAAAATGCGAGGCTACAGGTGAGAAACTTCCAAGCCAAGAAAAGGAGCTTCCCTAGGAGTAGTTCGGAACAAGAAGATAAGAGTACACCCCCTAAGATTAGAAAGGGAAACTGGGGAGTACGACAACTAGGGGTGTCACGTGATGTCTCTCAGGGGGGATCAGTCTTTGCTACTCGTGGTCCCTGTGGATATTGCGGAGGGCCAAATCATACGGAGGCAAATTGTTGGAAGAAAGAGGGAAAATGTCTGCGTTGTAGAAGCGCCGATCATCAGATTGCCGACTGCCCAGTTCGATTGCGAAAAGGAAAACAGATCCAGCAACCAACTGAGACTAACCCTGGACAGTCAAAAAGAGAAGGGACTGGATCGAAAGTACCGGCTCGGGTGTATTCCCTAGAGTAACATCAGGTCCCTGACTCGTCTGAGGTACGATCCGCCGTTTAACTAAGACTTTAAGAGATCCTAGTGGTAAGGAAATTTCGATGACGAAATTTCTTTAAGTGGGAGAGAGTGTGATGACCCGTAAATTTTTCTTATTTTTATATTATTTTATTTTATTTTCTCGTATGCATTTTCTTCATTATACCTTATTATATTAATTTTTCCAGACATTTTATAAGTGAGTAGAGTTTTTAAATCATTTTCCCAGTTTAAGTTAGTTCATAAGTGAAGCGTATTATGGATGTGGGGCCCGCTAGTGCGCTAAGTGCGATAAATTTTTGCCGATTAATTGAAGTTTTGTATAAAGGAATATTACTGTACAAGGTGCTAGGAGACAATTAGAGGTTAGTTAGATCAATTACCATTGGTAGACAAAAGGATAAGATTAAAACCCTAAAGGACCATTTGTCACAAAACCATTAGACCTTGACTTTTGACCAAAATTTTTTTTGATCTTTATCTTGGAAAAAATTGGACAAAATTTCTTCATTTCTTTCTTCCTCTTGGCCGACTTCCTTAACTAGAAAAGAGAGAGAGAAAACCTCAACTTCATCCTCCATTCCATGTTTGAATCTGGAGTTTTAAACGTTAGTTTTGGAAACTACATCATACAAGTGCTTATTAAGGAGGAACAAAGGTCTTGCTGGTGTGATTTTTGTAGAAGAAATCGTAAGCTATCATCTTTCCTCTAGTTTCAAGGTAAATTCCCTAGAAATTTCCTTTTACTCTTGATAATTGTCAATTAGTGGATTTGAGAGGTTAAATATGTAGTTTTGTGGACAAGTTTATGGTTTGAAGTAGGAGCATGGTGAATTTCAGTTTTTATGGTAAATTTTCTGTCCTCATATGATGATTAATGTTTAGCCATGATTTGGTAGTTGTCATGAGTAATTTTGAGCTTGAAAATGCTAGTTTTGCTTGCCTTCAAAGAATTTCAGCTAGAGTGCATAAATTTCAGTTTTAAGGTTTCCAATTTGCCCTGTTCTGTCCGGTTCTGTTTGACCATGTTAGAGGCCGAATTAGGCTTAGTACAAAACATGAAAGTTGTAGAAAATGATATTTTATAGCTTCCTGTAGAATTTCAACTCGATCGGAGCAGTATATCATATGAAATGACCAAAATACCCTTGACTGCCCATAAGCCCTGTTTCGCGGACAGTTTTCTGTCTTTGTGGAGATTTCAATTTTTGACTCTGAAAATGCTTGATTTAGCTTTGGAGGCCTTCATAAGAAATTTAGGTATATGTCTTGGCTTGGAAACGCCATAAGATACACCTCAATCGGACATCGGTAGCCTGAGTTATTGTCATTTAATCATAGTGCGGTTAACTAGTCTGATTGTGAGATGCTGGTTCTGTAATTTAAAACTTTGACCTAGATACACTACGAATTGGGCTGAGTGGTTTTCATCAAAGTTGTAGGCCTTTATCTTAGCTTCGAAACGGTATAAATTTCACCCCAATCCGATAAGCGTAACTTCAGTTGTGTTTGTTCCGCTAAGCGACGTCAAATCTATCTTTTGTTTTCTGACTTAAACTTCATTTCTAGACATTTTTCTAGCTTGAATTTGTACTTGTACGACTTTGAGCCTATTGAATGGTTATTGAAATGAGATTATTTTGTGTGTGACTTTGGGATTGATTGAGAAAAACAACGAAGGCATAAATGGCTGGAAAATAGGTAAATACAGAGGGCATGCTGCCCAAAATTTTAGGGCTACGCGATTCCTTCAAGTTGAATTGATCCTGATAAAAAAGAAGGGTTTTGGGAGTTGTTTGTAACCCTAGGACCAACTGTTATCTTTTTTACTCAAAAGTCATATTTTATTATTTTGTACTAGTACTTAACCTGGGAAGGCATACTACTTGTAGTCGAGTCTCATTGATCCATTCCATTTACTAGGTTTGTGGATATGCGAACTATAATTGTTTTATCTTGGTTATTTTAGGGTTTCTTGGCGATTAAAATCACTTTGGGTAAAAACTTTTGAAGTACCTATATTGGAACCGGTGAGTGTACCACTCCTCTCATCTGTTACTTAACTTGGTTTCTGCACCTGCAATCTATGATTTGAATGACTGTACTATCTGTTTATTTTGTGTGAGACGAGGGTGTACTTTATCACACTCATTCTCTTGTCTGTCTGTATGCCTATTTATTGTGTGTAATCTGTTATATGTATCTGAGTCTGTTCGGACGTCGTTTGGAGGCTAGTATCCAACGACCTTTCTGTGACCCCTGAGTTCAACACCTGTGGCTAGTTACTCCAGTCGGGCCGGCGAGGGCCTGGTCGATTAGATAACAAATCACGGTAGTTTGTTTCTGTGAATCTTTGGGTATTAAGACTCTTGATTCCGGTATACTCGAGTATTGCCACTTCTGTTTCTGTTGAGGTGTTCGGGCCCGGTAAGGGGTATGTTTGGTGAACAGAATTTGGTGTAAAGTGGGGTCTACGGACATGTTGGTTCTATATACGTTGGCGGAGAGTCAACGGGTTTGGATCAAGTTCTGCCATGGAAATCTAGCTCCTGAGAGCCACCTGTATCCTTCCTACTTGAATCATTGTGTCTAACTTCTTTACTTTGTATCTGGCATGTATACCTGATTGGTTAAACGTGAAATGCCAAGATTTGACTGCTATTATTTTGGTACCTCATTGAGCGTAAGCTCACCCCCTTCCCATTATCTTTGTTTTCCTTTCAGGAGCAAACTTTGAATCCATGATCTTGGAAGAAAGGGTCGAGCTAGTATAATTAATATTTTGTTAAGCTCTTTTGCAACCGAAACCCGAATCCTATTTTAAGTGTATGAATATTTTGGCTTGTATTTTAGTTTAGTTAATTTGCCAAAGACTCTGATGTAAATATATGTATAAGTGTTTAACCTTATCTATTAAGTGTATTCAGTTGAGATTATGATTTATGGTTTGGTAAGCATGTTCTCACCTTAGTAGTCTCCGATTGTTCATTTTCTTTAGGTCCTATCACGCGTGCCATATTGGGTTTGTGTGATTCGACTCCGTAGTCCTGGCGAGAGTTGGGCAGGCGGTCCGCCGAACCCTTAGGTTCGCCTTAGTGTGAGGTTGGGCTGTCACAAGTGGTATCAGAGCCATTTCGCGTGGTCTCTGCGCGGATTGAGTTTGGGTCAAGTGGTGTTATAATCCCGATTGTGTGAATAAGTGTAAAGGAATTAGTGCTTTTTTTTGGGCGTAGGCTATGAATCATGTCCGTTATAAGTGTAAATCCCTTATTGTGGTACTTGCGAAAGATAAATATGTATGTCGGGTATGAATTTTTAATAGGGATGATTTACGCTTGGGACCAGCCGGCTCGAGTTGTGAATTGTCTTCTTTGGGATTCTTGTACCCAGCTACTAAAGAGATGAGAGCCTAGGTTAGAAAGGATTTGGGCGAACTAGAAATATGATTCTATGGAACTTCGTGTGATTTGTTCGGGTGTCATTAAGTATGAGTAACCCTGTCTAAGATATGAATTGTGTTATTCTCATAGAGTATAGACGGAACCCTAGAGGGGGAAAGCTTTTCGTTAGTTGCTTTTGAACCTTTGGCCCAGTTGGTATATAGCACTTTTAATGACCCTGATACTTTCATGGAATTTCCTTTGCTTGTATCTAACTGACTACTACCGTGTAATTTATTTGATAAAGTTGTGTCATGTATATATGCTTGTGATCTATGTGTACTTTTTGTTGCTTACTTATGCATATAATTATCTTTAATGTTATATTCATGCTTCAACCCTAGATTGGTTAGACAAATAGAGGGTACTCGTAGTGGACGAGGTCGCGAGCGTGGACGTAAACAACCCTCGAACGAAAGGGGTAATCGGGAACCCACGCTTAAACCAAACCCTGAGTCTAGAATTGACCCAAATGCTCAGGTAGCCGCTGCTATCCAGCACATGACCGATCTACTAGCCCATATAGTGAAACACCAGGGCCAAAACCCTAATCCTCAACCTGGAAACCCTGGTAACAATGTAGAGGGCGAGGAAAGAGCTCTCGAAAGGTTTCAGAAGTTCTCCCCACCAAAATTCCTTGGAGGACCAGACCTTGATGTGGCTGAGAGGTGGCTGGAGAAGATGATCGATATTTTTGCTGCGTTACATTATACCGAGGAGAGACAAGTGAGCTTCGCTATCTTCCAACTGGAGGAAGCAGCCCGATCTTGGTAGAATATCGTTAGACTGAAATGGGAAAGAGAACAAACCCCGAAAACATGAGCGAATTTCATGAGGGAATTCAACACCAAGTTTTTCCCTTCTCTAATCCAAGAAAAGAAGGAAGATGAATTCATTCGGCTTCGCCAAGGAACTCAGAGCGTAGCCGAGTATGAGAGTCAATTTACTCGGTTATCTAAGTTTGCCCCCGAATTGATTGTAACTGAACATAGACGGATAAGACGTTTTGTCCAGGGATTAAATGTTGAGATTTAGAAGGACTTGGCTGTAGCTCAACTTAGTATCTTTAGTGATACTGTGGAGAAAGCCCAGCGGGTTGAAAATGCGAGGCTACAGGTGAGAAACTTCCAAGCCAAGAAAAGGAGCTTCCCTAGGAGTAGTTCGGAACAAGAAGATAAGAGTACACCCCCTAAGATTAGAAAGGGAAACTGGGGAGTACGACAACTAGGGGTGTCACGTGATGTCTCTCAGGGGGGATCAGTCTTTGCTACTCGTGGTCCCTGTGGATATTGCGGAGGGCCAAATCATACGGAGGCAAATTGTTGGAAGAAAGAGGGAAAATGTCTGCGTTGTAGAAGCGCCGATCATCAGATTGCCGACTGCCCAGTTCGATTGCGAAAAGGAAAACAGATCCAGCAACCAACTGAGACTAACCCTGGACAGTCAAAAAGAGAAGGGACTGGATCGAAAGTACCGGCTCGGGTGTATTCCCTAGAGTAACATCAGGTCCCTGACTCGTCTGAGGTACGATCCGCCGTTTAACTAAGACTTTAAGAGATCCTAGTGGTAAGGAAATTTCGATGACGAAATTTCTTTAAGTGGGAGAGAGTGTGATGACCCGTAAATTTTTCTTATTTTTATATTATTTTATTTTATTTTCTCGTATGCATTTTCTTCATTATACCTTATTATATTAATTTTTCCAGACATTTTATAAGTGAGTAGAGTTTTTAAATCATTTTCCCAGTTTAAGTTAGTTCATATTCAGTTTGAAGCGTATTATGGATGTGGGGCCCGCTAGTGCGCTAAGTGCGATAAATTTTTGCCGATTAATTGAAGTTTTGTATAAAGGAATATTACTGTACAAGGTGCTAGGAGACAATTAGAGGTTAGTTAGATCAATTACCATTGGTAGACAAAAGGATAAGATTAAAACCCTAAAGGACCATTTGTCACAAAACCATTAGACCTTGACTTTTGACCAAAATTTTTTTTGATCTTTATCTTGGAAAAAATTGGACAAAATTTCTTCATTTCTTTCTTCCTCTTGGCCGACTTCCTTAACTAGAAAAGAGAGAGAGAAAACCTCAACTTCATCCTCCATTCCATGTTTGAATCTGGAGTTTTAAACGTTAGTTTTGGAAACTACATCATACAAGTGCTTATTAAGGAGGAACAAAGGTCTTGCTGGTGTGATTTTTGTAGAAGAAATCGTAAGCTATCATCTTTCCTCTAGTTTCAAGGTAAATTCCCTAGAAATTTCCTTTTACTCTTGATAATTGTCAATTAGTGGATTTGAGAGGTTAAATATGTAGTTTTGTGGACAAGTTTATGGTTTGAAGTAGGAGCATGGTGAATTTCAGTTTTTATGGTAAATTTTCTGTCCTCATATGATGATTAATGTTTAGCCATGATTTGGTAGTTGTCATGAGTAATTTTGAGCTTGAAAATGCTAGTTTTGCTTGCCTTCAAAGAATTTCAGCTAGAGTGCATAAATTTCAGTTTTAAGGTTTCCAATTTGCCCTGTTCTGTCCGGTTCTGTTTGACCATGTTAGAGGCCGAATTAGGCTTAGTACAAAACATGAAAGTTGTAGAAAATGATATTTTATAGCTTCCTGTAGAATTTCAACTCGATCGGAGCAGTATATCATATGAAATGACCAAAATACCCTTGACTGCCCATAAGCCCTGTTTCGCGGACAGTTTTCTGTCTTTGTGGAGATTTCAATTTTTGACTCTGAAAATGCTTGATTTAGCTTTGGAGGCCTTCATAAGAAATTTAGGTATATGTCTTGGCTTGGAAACGCCATAAGATACACCTCAATCGGACATCGGTAGCCTGAGTTATTGTCATTTAATCATAGTGCGGTTAACTAGTCTGATTGTGAGATGCTGGTTCTGTAATTTAAAACTTTGACCTAGATACACTACGAATTGGGCTGAGTGGTTTTCATCAAAGTTGTAGGCCTTTATCTTAGCTTCGAAACGGTATAAATTTCACCCCAATCCGATAAGCGTAACTTCAGTTGTGTTTGTTCCGCTAAGCGACGTCAAATCTATCTTTTGTTTTCTGACTTAAACTTCATTTCTAGACATTTTTCTAGCTTGAATTTGTACTTGTACGACTTTGAGCCTATTGAATGGTTATTGAAATGAGATTATTTTGTGTGTGACTTTGGGATTGATTGAGAAAAACAACGAAGGCATAAATGGCTGGAAAATAGGTAAATACAGAGGGCATGCTGCCCAAAATTTTAGGGCTACGCGATTCCTTCAAGTTGAATTGATCCTGATAAAAAAGAAGGGTTTTGGGAGTTGTTTGTAACCCTAGGACCAACTGTTATCTTTTTTACTCAAAAGTCATATTTTATTATTTTGTACTAGTACTTAACCTGGGAAGGCATACTACTTGTAGTCGAGTCTCATTGATCCATTCCATTTACTAGGTTTGTCGATATGCGAACTATAATTGTTTTATCTTGGTTATTTTAGGGTTTCTTGGCGATTAAAATCACTTTGGGTAAAAACTTTTGAAGTACCTATATTGGAACCGGTGAGTGTACCACTCCTCTCATCTGTTACTTAACTTGGTTTCTGCACCTGCAATCTGTGATTTGAATGACTGTACTATCTGTTTATTTTGTGTGAGACGAGGGTGTACTTTATCACACTCATTCTCTTGTCTGTCTGTATGCCTATTTATTGTGTGTAATCTGTTATATGTATCTGAGTCTGTTCGGACGTCGTTTGGAGGCTAGTATCCAACGACCTTTCTGTGACCCCTGAGTTCAACACCTGTGGCTAGTTACTCCAGTCGGGCCGGCGAGGGCCTGGTCGATTAGATAACAAATCACGGTAGTTTGTTTCTGTGAATCTTTGGGTATTAAGACTCTTGATTCCGGTATACTCGAGTATTGCCACTTCTGTTTCTGTTGAGGTGTTCGGGCCCGGTAAGGGGTATGTTTGGTGAACAGAATTTGGTGTAAAGTGGGGTCTACGGACATGTTGGTTCTATATACGTTGGCGGAGAGTCAACGGGTTTGGATCAAGTTCTGCCATGGAAATCTAGCTCCTGAGAGCCACCTGTATCCTTCCTACTTGAATCATTGTGTCTAACTTCTTTACTTTGTATCTGGCATGTATACCTGATTGGTTAAACGTGAAATGCCAAGATTTGACTGCTATTATTTTGGTACCTCATTGAGCGTAAGCTCACCCCCTTCCCATTATCTTTGTTTTCCTTTCAGGAGCAAACTTTGAATCCATGATCTTGGAAGAAAGGGTCGAGCTAGTATAATTAATATTTTGTTAAGCTCTTTTGCAACCGAAACCCGAATCCTATTTTAAGTGTATGAATATTTTGGCTTGTATTTTAGTTTAGTTAATTTGCCAAAGACTCTGATGTAAATATATGTATAAGTGTTTAACCTTATCTATTAAGTGTATTCAGTTGAGATTATGATTTATGGTTTGGTAAGCATGTTCTCACCTTAGTAGTCTCCGATTGTTCATTTTCTTTAGGTCCTATCACGCGTGCCATATTGGGTTTGTGTGATTCGACTCCGTAGTCCTGGCGAGAGTTGGGCAGGCGGTCCGCCGAACCCTTAGGTTCGCCTTAGTGTGAGGTTGGGCTGTCACAAGTGGTATCAGAGCCATTTCGCGTGGTCTCTGCGCGGATTGAGTTTGGGTCAAGTGGTGTTATAATCCCGATTGTGTGAATAAGTGTAAAGGAATTAGTGCTTTTTTTTGGGCGTAGGCTATGAATCATGTCCGTTATAAGTGTAAATCCCTTATTGTGGTACTTGCGAAAGATAAATATGTATGTCGGGTATGAATTTTTAATAGGGATGATTTACGCTTGGGACCAGCCGGCTCGAGTTGTGAATTGTCTTCTTTGGGATTCTTGTACCCAGCTACTAAAGAGATGAGAGCCTAGGTTAGAAAGGATTTGGGCGAACTAGAAATATGATTCTATGGAACTTCGTGTGATTTGTTCGGGTGTCATTAAGTATGAGTAACCCTGTCTAAGATATGAATTGTGTTATTCTCATAGAGTATAGACGGAACCCTAGAGGGGGAAAGCTTTTCGTTAGTTGCTTTTGAACCTTTGGCCCAGTTGGTATATAGCACTTTTAATGACCCTGATACTTTCATGGAATTTCCTTTGCTTGTATCTAACTGACTACTACCGTGTAATTTATTTGATAAAGTTGTGTCATGTATATATGCTTGTGATCTATGTGTACTTTTTGTTGCTTACTTATGCATATAATTATCTTTAATGTTATATTCATGCTTCAACCCTAGATTGGTTAGACAAATAGAGGGTACTCGTAGTGGACGAGGTCGCGAGCGTGGACGTAAGCAACCCTCGAACGAAAGGGGTAATCGGGAACCCACGCTTAAACCAAACCCTGAGTCTAGAATTGACCCAAATGCTCAGGTAGCCGCTGCTATCCAGCACATGACCGATCTACTAGCCCATATAGTGAAACACCAGGGCCAAAACCCTAATCCTCAACCTGGAAACCCTGGTAACAATGTAGAGGGCGAGGAAAGAGCTCTCGAAAGGTTTCAGAAGTTCTCCCCACCAAAATTCCTTGGAGGACCAGACCTTGATGTGGCTGAGAGGTGGCTGGAGAAGATGATCGATATTTTTGCTGCGTTACATTATACCGAGGAGAGACAAGTGAGCTTCGCTATCTTCCAACTGGAGGAAGCAGCCCGATCTTGGTAGAATATCGTTAGACTGAAATGGGAAAGAGAACAAACCCCGAAAACATGAGCGAATTTCATGAGGGAATTCAACACCAAGTTTTTCCCTTCTCTAATCCAAGAAAAGAAGGAAGATGAATTCATTCGGCTTCGCCAAGGAACTCAGAGCGTAGCCGAGTATGAGAGTCAATTTACTCGGTTATCTAAGTTTGCCCCCGAATTGATTGTAACTGAACATAGACGGATAAGACGTTTTGTCCAGGGATTAAATGTTGAGATTTAGAAGGACTTGGCTGTAGCTCAACTTAGTATCTTTAGTGATACTGTGGAGAAAGCCCAGCGGGTTGAAAATGCGAGGCTACAGGTGAGAAACTTCCAAGCCAAGAAAAGGAGCTTCCCTAGGAGTAGTTCGGAACAAGAAGATAAGAGTACACCCCCTAAGATTAGAAAGGGAAACTGGGGAGTACGACAACTAGGGGTGTCACGTGATGTCTCTCAGGGGGGATCAGTCTTTGCTACTCGTGGTCCCTGTGGATATTGCGGAGGGCCAAATCATACGGAGGCAAATTGTTGGAAGAAAGAGGGAAAATGTCTGCGTTGTAGAAGCGCCGATCATCAGATTGCCGACTGCCCAGTTCGATTGCGAAAAGGAAAACAGATCCAGCAACCAACTGAGACTAACCCTGGACAGTCAAAAAGAGAAGGGACTGGATCGAAAGTACCGGCTCGGGTGTATTCCCTAGAGTAACATCAGGTCCCTGACTCGTCTGAGGTACGATCCGCCGTTTAACTAAGACTTTAAGAGATCCTAGTGGTAAGGAAATTTCGATGACGAAATTTCTTTAAGTGGGAGAGAGTGTGATGACCCGTAAATTTTTCTTATTTTTATATTATTTTATTTTATTTTCTCGTATGCATTTTCTTCATTATACCTTATTATATTAATTTTTCCAGACATTTTATAAGTGAGTAGAGTTTTTAAATCATTTTCCCAGTTTAAGTTAGTTCATATTCAGTTTGAAGCGTATTATGGATGTGGGGCCCGCTAGTGCGCTAAGTGCGATAAATTTTTGCCGATTAATTGAAGTTTTGTATAAAGGAATATTACTGTACAAGGTGCTAGGAGACAATTAGAGGTTAGTTAGATCAATTACCATTGGTAGACAAAAGGATAAGATTAAAACCCTAAAGGACCATTTGTCACAAAACCATTAGACCTTGACTTTTGACCAAAATTTTTTTTGATCTTTATCTTGGAAAAAATTGGACAAAATTTCTTCATTTCTTTCTTCCTCTTGGCCGACTTCCTTAACTAGAAAAGAGAGAGAGAAAACCTCAACTTCATCCTCCATTCCATGTTTGAATCTGGAGTTTTAAACGTTAGTTTTGGAAACTACATCATACAAGTGCTTATTAAGGAGGAACAAAGGTCTTGCTGGTGTGATTTTTGTAGAAGAAATCGTAAGCTATCATCTTTCCTCTAGTTTCAAGGTAAATTCCCTAGAAATTTCCTTTTACTCTTGATAATTGTCAATTAGTGGATTTGAGAGGTTAAATATGTAGTTTTGTGGACAAGTTTATGGTTTGAAGTAGGAGCATGGTGAATTTCAGTTTTTATGGTAAATTTTCTGTCCTCATATGATGATTAATGTTTAGCCATGATTTGGTAGTTGTCATGAGTAATTTTGAGCTTGAAAATGCTAGTTTTGCTTGCCTTCAAAGAATTTCAGCTAGAGTGCATAAATTTCAGTTTTAAGGTTTCCAATTTGCCCTGTTCTGTCCGGTTCTGTTTGACCATGTTAGAGGCCGAATTAGGCTTAGTACAAAACATGAAAGTTGTAGAAAATGATATTTTATAGCTTCCTGTAGAATTTCAACTCGATCGGAGCAGTATATCATATGAAATGACCAAAATACCCTTGACTGCCCATAAGCCCTGTTTCGCGGACAGTTTTCTGTCTTTGTGGAGATTTCAATTTTTGACTCTGAAAATGCTTGATTTAGCTTTGGAGGCCTTCATAAGAAATTTAGGTATATGTCTTGGCTTGGAAACGCCATAAGATACACCTCAATCGGACATCGGTAGCCTGAGTTATTGTCATTTAATCATAGTGCGGTTAACTAGTCTGATTGTGAGATGCTGGTTCTGTAATTTAAAACTTTGACCTAGATACACTACGAATTGGGCTGAGTGGTTTTCATCAAAGTTGTAGGCCTTTATCTTAGCTTCGAAACGGTATAAATTTCACCCCAATCCGATAAGCGTAACTTCAGTTGTGTTTGTTCCGCTAAGCGACGTCAAATCTATCTTTTGTTTTCTGACTTAAACTTCATTTCTAGACATTTTTCTAGCTTGAATTTGTACTTGTACGACTTTGAGCCTATTGAATGGTTATTGAAATGAGATTATTTTGTGTGTGACTTTGGGATTGATTGAGAAAAACAACGAAGGCATAAATGGCTGGAAAATAGGTAAATACAGAGGGCATGCTGCCCAAAATTTTAGGGCTACGCGATTCCTTCAAGTTGAATTGATCCTGATAAAAAAGAAGGGTTTTGGGAGTTGTTTGTAACCCTAGGACCAACTGTTATCTTTTTTACTCAAAAGTCATATTTTATTATTTTGTACTAGTACTTAACCTGGGAAGGCATACTACTTGTAGTCGAGTCTCATTGATCCATTCCATTTACTAGGTTTGTCGATATGCGAACTATAATTGTTTTATCTTGGTTATTTTAGGGTTTCTTGGCGATTAAAATCACTTTGGGTAAAAACTTTTGAAGTACCTATATTGGAACCGGTGAGTGTACCACTCCTCTCATCTGTTACTTAACTTGGTTTCTGCACCTGCAATCTGTGATTTGAATGACTGTACTATCTGTTTATTTTGTGTGAGACGAGGGTGTACTTTATCACACTCATTCTCTTGTCTGTCTGTATGCCTATTTATTGTGTGTAATCTGTTATATGTATCTGAGTCTGTTCGGACGTCGTTTGGAGGCTAGTATCCAACGACCTTTCTGTGACCCCTGAGTTCAACACCTGTGGCTAGTTACTCCAGTCGGGCCGGCGAGGGCCTGGTCGATTAGATAACAAATCACGGTAGTTTGTTTCTGTGAATCTTTGGGTATTAAGACTCTTGATTCCGGTATACTCGAGTATTGCCACTTCTGTTTCTGTTGAGGTGTTCGGGCCCGGTAAGGGGTATGTTTGGTGAACAGAATTTGGTGTAAAGTGGGGTCTACGGACATGTTGGTTCTATATACGTTGGCGGAGAGTCAACGGGTTTGGATCAAGTTCTGCCATGGAAATCTAGCTCCTGAGAGCCACCTGTATCCTTCCTACTTGAATCATTGTGTCTAACTTCTTTACTTTGTATCTGGCATGTATACCTGATTGGTTAAACGTGAAATGCCAAGATTTGACTGCTATTATTTTGGTACCTCATTGAGCGTAAGCTCACCCCCTTCCCATTATCTTTGTTTTCCTTTCAGGAGCAAACTTTGAATCCATGATCTTGGAAGAAAGGGTCGAGCTAGTATAATTAATATTTTGTTAAGCTCTTTTGCAACCGAAACCCGAATCCTATTTTAAGTGTATGAATATTTTGGCTTGTATTTTAGTTTAGTTAATTTGCCAAAGACTCTGATGTAAATATATGTATAAGTGTTTAACCTTATCTATTAAGTGTATTCAGTTGAGATTATGATTTATGGTTTGGTAAGCATGTTCTCACCTTAGTAGTCTCCGATTGTTCATTTTCTTTAGGTCCTATCACGCGTGCCATATTGGGTTTGTGTGATTCGACTCCGTAGTCCTGGCGAGAGTTGGGCAGGCGGTCCGCCGAACCCTTAGGTTCGCCTTAGTGTGAGGTTGGGCTGTCACAAGTGGTATCAGAGCCATTTCGCGTGGTCTCTGCGCGGATTGAGTTTGGGTCAAGTGGTGTTATAATCCCGATTGTGTGAATAAGTGTAAAGGAATTAGT
>NW_020864688.1:0-24809 GCF_003713205.1 Coffea eugenioides
CTATAGTAGTCTCGATAACTCCTTTTGATGATGTAAATACCCTTTTGGAATTGAATATATTGTAAATAGTACTCTTTTGGTGTATATAGTTTTATTAGATTTGTGTTTTGAGTCCTGGCGCGAGCTAGGCAGGCGTCCCGCCGATACCCTCGGGTTCACCCTTGGGAGAAGTGGGGGCGTCACAGGTGGTATCAGAGTGCCTAGGTTAGAGGACTTGGGCAATTGTGGGACATACATGATAGGCATTAGGAATACGTGATTCTCTTTAAGATGAATGATATATTTTAAGCTGAAATGCCGGTGAACTGACAATTTAATGTTTTGTAGGTATGGATCCGGGCAGTTCTAGTGGTGCAGGACCTAGCGGCGTGGGACCGGGACCGAGACCTCCGAGTGCGAGGGGCCCGGAGGATCGGGTGTTGCGTAGGCGGGTGATCAAATATCGGCAGAGGCCTAGGGAGCCCTACACTTTGTATTCCCCCTTCGGTCAGGTGTCGCGCCGACCCTGTGAGTGTTGCTATACGTATGGCTACCTTGACGAGGTCGTCCTGGCAGTGGACGACGAGCGACGCAGCTTGGGGAAGACTTGCGATCGTTTGACTAGACAGTTAGAGGAGGCTAGAGAGGTTGGCCACGGGTAGGCGTTGCGCATTAGGGACTTGGAGCGGGGTCTCCGAGATGAGGTGGAGAGGATGGACGCTTTACGTTGTCAGCTTGACGACACACACAGCACCTCTTCGCAATGAAGAGGCAGCTGAGGGAGAGGGCTCGAGGTATTATGCTCATGTATTTAAAGGGTTTTGTTCCGACCGGATGTCGGATAACTTGTATATCTTTTGGTGTGACTTTGTAAATATATGTAGTCTCGATAACTCCTTTTGAGGATGTAAATACCCTTTTGGGATTGAATATATTGTGAATAGTACTCTTTTGGTTTATATAGTTTTATTAGCTTTGTGTTTTGAGTCCTGGCGCGAGCTAGGCAGGCGTCCCGCCAATACCCTCGGGTTCGCCCTTGGGAGAAGTGGGGGCGTCACAAAACCAAGCTTATTAGAAACGGGGACAAAACACCTAAACTCAATAAGCATAGAACTTTTCACTAACAAAGAAATGAGTAGAACTAAACATTAGATAACTGGTAGATACATAACAAAGAAAAAATCACAAAGAAAAAATTTGGGTAAAAAAAGATCAAAGTACCTGATATATGAGCTACTCAACTGTAAAGAAGATTTACATGCAGCTTCGGAGCTTAAGCATACAATGGACCTTGCGTGGAGACCGTTCAGGTCTACTTTTACTAATCTAGATTATTCTATTTGTATATATGCTAAACACTGATCTAAAGTTTCTAGATCTTCTAAAATTTTATCAAAATAATAATATGTATCTGATTGTTTAAGAGTTGCTAATGCTATTCTATATGAATTTTCTTGAGTAGTTGTGAACTGAAAAGGTAGTTCAAAATTTATACAGAGTTTATATGCAGAAATTATAAAGTATATGAGTTTTAAAAATTATATGAGTACTCGGTACTTGATAGAGGTTACAGAAATTATACCTTCCTTGCTTTTATTCCAAAGTTTCCTTCTGATACTATGAGAGTTGGAATCCTGTTTTTGGAGGTTTGCCTCACCAGATCTTCCCCTTAAGCCTTGCAGTACTCTTGACCAAACGGCTATGATGGGTACTACACCGTCTTTTGGACTTTTAAGACTCCAAAATAGGGTATCTCTCACAAAGTTTCCGGTTATTTGGATTAAATCTGGGGTAGGCTGTACTAATTTTTATTCTATGTTTCCCTTTCCTCTTAATAATAAGATGACTAGAAAAATTAAGCTCTTTGCAAAAAGTGTTTTGGACTGAATATAGAATGCTTTTTGTAATTTACAGGTTATGAAAGCTATAATGTGTCTTGGTGTATTATTATTTGGGCATTATATTATGTTTTAAACCCAAATTTAATATTGGGTTTAGTATTTAACAATACTAATATATCATATATGTATGCTATGACAAATTCTTTATATTTGTTAAAAATATTATCCATTTTTCTTTGAAATATTGCCGGTGCATTTTTTAGTCCGAAAGGCATTACTAACCATTCAAAATGTCCTAAAGGGCATGTAAAAGCTGTCCATTCTATACTATCTGTGTGCATTTTTACTTGCCAAAATCCTGATTTACAATCAAATTTGCTAAAAATATATCTATACTGAATTCTGTTTATTAACTCATTTTTATCTGGTATATCATAACTATCCTCTTTAGTATTATCATTTAACCTTTTATAATTTATTACCATTCCACTTTTTCCTCTGACTATTTCACTATGTTTTCTAACTATGAATGCTGCACTTCTATGTGGACTGGTACTTCTTCTGATTATTTTTAATTTATTTAAATATCCTATATGCATTTCAAATTCTTTTATGTCTTCATTACTAGCTTCTATTTTTGCTGTACTAATTTTTAAATTTGGGTTTAAAATTTCTAACTTACATTCTGTTTTATCTTTTTCCCAATGAATGGTTGGGTTTTCTCCAAAAATTTCTAGTTTTTCTAACTTACTTATTAATTGGTCTATATCTGTGTGTCCTGTTTCTAACATATTATAGATTTTCTCATTTTGTAAAAGGTCTAAACTTATTTCTATTTCATTAAAATCTTCTCCTATGCTTTCTATAGTTTCTATATTATTAAATTCTTCTATTTCTTCTATAGTTTCTATATTATTAAATTCTTCTATTTCTTCTATAGTTTCTATGTGGTTACATTTGCAATCTTTTGCTCTTTTATATTTACAATTATGATTTTCTATATTTTTATTTTCTTTCCGTATTCCTGGTGTAATGAACGTGTTATAAGGTAAAGTATGGTCTCTTAAGAATGTTAACCCTGTCCTTGTAATAATCATGCCATGATATGATTGTAGTATAAAAGCTAGTCCTAAAATCATTTGATAAGGAAAATTTCTAACATATATTTCTTCTACTGGATAAGGTGGTGTGCAGTGATTATTATCTATTTCAAAAAATAAGAGACTATTATGAATTGCAGTGTCATAGGTATAAGAGACTATTATGAATTGCAGTGTCACTACCATCCATTTGTCTTGCAGTTCTAATATTATATGCTTTTTCATAATATTTTTCTGGTATTAGTTCTTGTTGGATAACTATATCACTTGCTCCTGTATCTACTATTGCTAAAACTTCTGTATCAAAATTTCCTATTATTATTCTAGTTTTTATTTCAATGGAAGTTACTGTTGGTATTCCTGCTTGTAATAATTCAGAATCATAATTATGTCTTATTAATTCTGGAAAAATTTCTATATCAGCATTTTCTATATATACATCCCTTTCTATTGATTTTCCTTTATCAAATTTTTCTATTTTTTGCTCTAATTGTTCTATTTTATTTTCTAAAATTCTTATTCATCTTTCTAGGTAATGTTTTAAGGGCACAATATTTTCAGTTTTATCCTTTTTAACTGGCTCTAATAAAACGTATATTTGTGCTAATTTATCTAGGCAAAATTTACATCCTTCTGTATAACATAATTAACACTGGAATCTTAATTCTATTGCTGGGTATCTATTAAAATTATAACAAGCTTTACTATAATTACCTTTTCTATGTTCCCATTTATGGGTACATTCTACTTCTACTAAATCTAAATTGTCTAATTTTTTAAAATCTTATTTTATTTCTTCTAGGTATATGTTATCCATAATAGTTCTATTTTCCGATTTTTCTAAGATTTCATTTATAAATCCTGTATCTTCTTGTTCTATAAAATCTGTTAAATCTATGTCCTCTGATACTATACTATAAATGCTTTCTGTTTCTAATATATTGTCATCTATTTCTATTAGATCTTCTGAAAATAATTCTACTAAATGAGCTTCTCTGTTAAAAGAATTATGTTTATTTGGGCAATTAGTTGCTAAATGATTAGGTTGTTTACAAATAAAACAAGATAATCTATTCCCATAGGTACGTTCTGGTCTATATCTTCTAACATGATGTTCCTTTTTAAGAAATGGTTTTCTAGCTTTGCTCTTCCTAAGATAATACTGTTTTCTGGGTACTTTTTATAATTTTTTTAAGGTTTTCTATATTTTCTTTTTTCTTTTTCTCTTTCTCCATATTTTTGTGGTGTATATATTTCTGAACGAAAAATATATTCTCCTTTTAATTGTTTTTGTATTTTAATAAATGTATATTCCTGTACTAACCTATTAATTATGAATCTTACAGCTGTACTTACATTTTTTAATGTTGGTTCCATAGGTGTTGCTTTATATAAAGTATATATTTTCTTTCCTAGATCGTCTGGTAATTTAGCAAATAATTTTTCTATAATTCCTGCATCATAAAAACATCCTGCTAAACAGCTATGATATAAGAAATCTTGTAAAAATGGTTTAATATATTTCCAATTTCTAATAGATAATTATTCTATTTTTTTTATTGATTCTATTTGTGTCAGAACTCCTCCTCTATTTGGACTTGTTGCTAAAAGAATTCCTTCTACTCTATTAACAAAATTCATGGGATTTACTCCATGCGCCTGGTCTTATTGTAATCTATCTGAGAATTTTTGTTTGAATGCTTCCCAAGCTGCTCTTGCTACTCCTCCTAGAAATGTTTCTAAATACATATACATTTATGTTACATTATGATCAAACCCTTTTTGTATATAATTCCTAACTACTCTTGCTTTCCAGCTACCTATTACATCTTCTATCATTTGGGGGTCATAGGATGTTAACATTAAAGTCTTGCCTTCATCTACTGAATTTTCTTTTATTTCTAATTCTAATGGTCTTCTTTTTCCTCTAGGGTTATATTTTTCTTCTAGTTCTCTATATTCATTATATATTATTCTAGGTGGTTGTCCTGGTTCATATGTTCTAACATTCCCTTCTTGGCTAGTGTCAGTTTGCATATTTGTTGGTTGGCTGCTTCCACTGCTTTGTTCCATTAATTCTCTATATGATGTTATACTAACTATTTCAATATCATCTTCTTCTTTTTTAACTCTAATATTTCCTATATAATCATAATATAAAATTTCATCTAAAGCTATTTGTCCGTTTGATTCTAATTTTCTTTCTAAATCAAATAATTCTATTTCTGTTAAAATCATATTTAATTCTGCTGGATAAATAATTTTATGTTCTAGTTCTACAAGTTCTTCTTCTATCAAATTTATTTCTACTAGATCTAATTATGTATCTGATCTTTCTACTTCTTCATTTTCTGTTCCTAAAGATGTTGATTCATAATTATAGAACCTAAGACTTGTTTTTCCTTTACTATTTTTATATATTATACTTTCTTTTGGTATGATTGGATTATTTTCTTCTATAAATTTACTAATTTCCCATTCTTCTCTTGCCAAATTTTCTGAACTTACTTCTATTGGTTTTATTAATTTTATTCCCTTACTAGCCATAGCCTCTACTATTGGTTTGATATCTACCTTGTATCTGGTTTTACTGCTATTTGTTAATCTTCCTATAAATCCTATGCTTATTGTTAAATTATCTCCTTGAAAATTTTCATATCCTTTAGTTTGTATGCCTATTTCTAAATTTTTAATATCTTCTAAGGTTACCATAAAATCTGGACTACAGTAAAATATTCTTTCATTTTGGTTCATATCTACTTCTATACTGGCTATTAATGCATCTTCTACTGTTTTATGTCTTTTATCTTGTGACGACCACCTCCCCCTAAGGCGAACCAGAGGGTTCGGCGGGCCGCCTGCCCGGCTCTCGCCGGGACTCAGTCGATCACTACAATCCTCAAATATATTACAATATAAATCTCAAATATACATCACATGGTCCACAAATAAACATCCAAGTCTCCAATAATTACATGTCAAAAGCGAAGCTAAAACAATTTCCAACTATACATAAAATGATTCCAAATCCAAATTATACAAAATATAGGCCATCCATTCACGTGAATAAGCACTACAAGTCCTTCGTTCGCCTTGAGCCCTGTGGAGGGGAAAAAAAATGTTTTAGGGTGAGCTAAAAGCTCGGCGAGTAACCAGAAAATCATTAATCAAATCGGTTTAACCATAGTTCATTTCAATGATGTCATATAGCAATGATGTCATAAATTAAATGGTAAATCCGGAAACAACTACATCATTTGCAAAACAGTAAATATGGATTATCAATAATTCAAGAAACATTTACAATGGAAAGCGATAGTAACATTCATGAAAGGATACATTCATTCTCCTGACATTTCCTCGCTCATTTGGTCATTCATTTCATTTCATTCACCCCGTCCCTGGCTTTTGGCCAGGCTCCACCAACCTACATAGGTAATACTCGAGTATACCAAACGTTCACCCAAGTTCCTAATCGCCTGACCGAGTCCGCTTCTGGCTCAAGACGACCGGTAACAAGGGGCAATGGCCAGTTCAGCCCAAAAGGGCTTACATTCATGCGCAAGTAACATTTCAATCGAACATTTCACATTTATCGAGGTCGAGTGCGATAAAGTACACACTCGCCTCGAAAACTCGTTTTGGAAATCATTATAAGCGCTTAACACGTTATCAACTCAAAATACAAGTCATGAAGTCAAGAAATATAGCAAACAAGGCACACTCACATGCCAGCACGCATGATATGCAAGAAAACATTTCAAAAGTAACTTTGGAAACAGTTCAAAAGTAAATAATGTACGAAACGGTTCATAAATAACTTTAGAAGTAGTTTGAGGTCACTCACCTCCACGGCTCACAATCCTCGTCCAATATAGCCAATTCCATCATTCACGTCCAAGCCTTTCACATGAAACTTAGGGTAACCAACGCTATTAAAAAAACGGACAGCATTTCCCCATAAATTCATCCTTTCCATCCTACAATCAAACCCAATCACATAGCAATTAACCACAATTGCTCAAAACCAGAAAACAGTTTTGACGTCCTTTTGCGGTAATGGCACCAAAGGTATTACGAGTATCGGATGGAGGTCCAAGACCCACCGTTTCGAAGCTAAGAACCAGGGCTACAACAATGTAGAAGGTCACTCAGTCCAAATCCTAGCACAACTAGGTCAAAAATGCAGAAAACCAACCCAGAACCGTAATTGCAGGTTCCCAAATCACACAAAACTGTAATCAGTCCAAGTCAGTCTATACAGGTCCAAATGCATTGATTCCAAAGGCATATGATAGCTAAGACATCAGGCTACATTTCATCAGAAGACACCAACAACAAAATCCAAACCAATTCCAGTCAAAACAGACGATTACAATCACAGTTCGCACATTCTGATCACCCAGAACAGCAACAGTAAAAACGGTATAACTCACTCTAAACTACTCCAAATGACCTGAAATTTTGCAGGCACTTCAAACTCATCAATACCTACAACTTTCATGTTTTGAGCTAAGGCCAATTCGGCCTTCATCTATGACCTAAAATTTCGGACAGAATGTAGCTTCAAGAACCCTAATTTTCCAGAATTTCTTCCAAACCCAAAATTGGTTGCAATTTCCTATCATCTACATTCACTAGAGTCATAGCCCCTTATTACCAACCATCATAAACATCCACAAGACCATGATCACATTAAATCAGAAAATTCCTCAAAAAAATAAAAACTTCACCAATTCATTCCAAACCAAGAAATAACCCACAATTTCCAACACTATAGCCACCATTAGGCATAAATTCAACATCATTAGGTGTAAGAGGATAGTCAATCACTACTTACCAAGTAAACAAGAGAGAGGAAGTGGTAGACCACCTTAGCTCCTCCAAAACACTTCACTAAGCAACTCACTAGCACCAAATGGAAGAATTTTATGGAGTAGAAACAAGTTTAGAAGGTTGGATGGTTTGATTGAAGCAAGATGAAAGCCAAAACTTGAAGAGTTTTTCTCTCTTTTGAAGCTCAAGAAAGTCGGCCAAGAGGAAGACAAGAATAAGAGATTTTTGGTTCATTTTTTAGATATTTAACCAATTTGGTCCAAAGTCAAAAACCATGAATAGTTGTCATAAGCCATACCCAATGAAATGGTGACACTTGTCACCTCAATTAATGCAATTCAATCCTTTGGTCACCTCTCACATCAATCACCTCACACTCCTCTACTTATCTCTTAACACCCGATAAATTTACACAGTATCCGGAACTTAACCTAATTGGCCGAATGTTTCCGAACTTTTCGCACTAGTGGGTCCCACATCCAAAATACGCTTTTAATTTCTCAAAAACTAACCGATACTAGAAAAATCATTTTAAAACTATTTTTGCTCATAAACTTTATCTGGGATTTTTTTCTAATCAAGAAAATGTAGAGAAGGCGGGTTTTGTTTTAAACACAATAAACCCTAGAAAATTAGAAAATTTCCGGGTTCTCAAACTCTTTTTTTTCGGGGCGTCACATATCTAATATTGCTAATAATACCTTTTTTCCTAATCCTTTTCTTGTTAAGCCCTTTATTCCTATAACTATTAACCCTATATGCATATATGTATAGTGTCTTCCGATTTGATTTATACTTTGCTGTGTTATTATTCTTAGATTTACTGGATTTGTTAATGCACTTACTGGTTCTTCTCTAGTTTGTCTAAATAATCCTGTATTACTTCTAAGAAATCCTACTGAATATAAAGTTCTCGGATTTAATAAATTTATTTCACTATTTCTGTATATTTCTAAATCTCTTTCTATAACTATTGCCTCTTCTAAATGCATGCTCCTATTTCTTCTTAACTGTCTTCCTATGTTTAATACACTAGTTCCTATTTGTGTATTTTCATTAACTGTTCTACTGGGTCCTGTAAATGATCTTCTACTTGTCATTTTAAAATTTTTGTGGTTTGGGGTTTACTGAGAATATGTTACTAAGATGCGGCTTATTTTCTTTCTTTGTTACTGGTAGTCTTTTAAACTGATCTGTAATCTCTTCTAAGTCTTTTTCAAATTTATCTATCTGCAAAACTCTAACTTTTTCTGTTACTGCATCTATTTTCTTATGTAATGATACTAACAAGGCTATTATCACATTATTTTGTTTAGGATATGTTTTATTTGATATACTGGTTTCTAAGTAATCTGTTAACCCTAATGTTTCCTGGTGATAATATTTTAATTCTTCTAATATTTTTATATATTCAGGATAAAAAGCATACTGTGAAGGAAGTGGTTTATTAGTACTGCTCATATATTAACTCAAAATTATTTTTTCTATTTTATGTAATAGTATTTCTACCTGATTATAAGGTTGTTTTAATTCTTTTGATTTTTGACTAATTTCTTCTAATATTTCGTTATTAATTTTATATTCTTTGAGTTGTTCTAGACTTCTTATTTTTGTAATTATTTTATTATTTTGATCTTTTATGTAGTCTTGATTTTCTACTAAAGTTTTTATTATTTTATTTTTATTTTTTAATGATTCTACTAAGTTTTCTATTAT
Organism: Coffea eugenioides; assembly: GCF_003713205.1. Taxonomy (NCBI): domain Eukaryota; kingdom Viridiplantae; phylum Streptophyta; class Magnoliopsida; order Gentianales; family Rubiaceae; genus Coffea; species Coffea eugenioides. The sequence goes on from NW_020864688.1 coordinate 9,473, forward strand.
TCTAGAATTATTTTCTTTATGTTTTTCTAAGGATTCTGCTAATGATATTATTAGGTCAACTAAACTATTATAATTTTTATCTTCTATACTGTGTAAACTATGCTTATATATATTACTAAAATAACAGTTATGTTTATGATTATGTAGAGTTATTACATTTCTTGATTTATTTTTTATTTCTAAATCTAAATATTCTAATCTTTTATCTATCTTTGATTTTACTTAAGGAATCAGGCTCACCAGGACGGCAAGCTCTGATACCAAAACTTATCTGGTACCAAACTCCCAGAATGGCTGGACTATTAGGTTCCAGTTAAAGACCTATATTGCTTAATCAGATATTCTACAGATCTTATTACAGGAATTCCTTCTGTTTTTATATTTTTCCTTTTCTTCTAATTTTGTCTTTCTATAGATTTTAATTCAGAGTATCTGTGCCAGAGTAAATCTACTTTTGCTTGTCTAATATTTCTGAGAAATGATGCGGGATGGTGATGTGCTACTTTTACTAATCTAGATTCTTCTATTTGTATATATGCTAAACACTGATCTAACGTTTCTAGATCTTCTAAAATTTTATCAAAATAATAATATGTATCTGATTGTTTAAGAGTTGCTAATACTATTCTATATGAATTTTCTTGAATAGTTGTGAACTGAAAAGGTAGTTCAAAATTCATACAGAGTTTATATGTAGAAATTATTAAAGTATATGAGTTTTAAAAATTATATGAGTACCCGGTACTTGATAGAGGTTATAGAAATTATACCTTCCTTGCTTTTATTCCAAAGTTTCCTTTTGATGCTATGAGAGTTGGAATCCTATTTTTGGAGGTTTGCCTCACCAGATCTTCCCCTTACGCCTTGCAGTACTCTTGACCAAACGGCTATGATGGGTACTACACCGTCTTTTGGACTTTTAAGACTCCAAAATAGGGTATCTCTCTCAAAATTTCCGGTTATTTGGATTAAATCTAGGGTAGGCTGTACTAATTTCTATTCTATGTTTCCCTTTCCTCTTAATAATAAGATGACTAGAAAGATTAAGCTCTTTGCAAAAAGTGTTTTGGACTGAATATAGAATGCTTTTTGTAATTTACAGGTTATGAAAGCATCGTACTCCACAATGGTTTGAGACTGGTGCTTTTATAGGTTTGTTGTTCGGATTTGAAATCCGGACTTGTGTTTCCTAATTATTTTTGCCGATTTCAACTTGGTTGGAATCCGGTGTCTTGTCTATGAGGCCGACAGTGGCCTAAATTTTTAAAATGCTATGTCAAAAAGCTATATGGCTGATAATGGCCAAAATTTTCAAAAAGCTAAAGGCTATATGGCCTACAATGGCTAAAATTTTCAAAAAGCCTACAATGGCCAAAATTTTCAAAAGGATATAGGCTATATGGCTGACAATGGCCAAAATTTATGAGATCGGCATCTTTTCAGAGCTTTCATTTACAATTGTAAGGTATGTACAATAATGTGTCCGGGTCCTATCATCCTTCCATCATATTTTCGATGTTGTGGAGTTCTTCTAGTCCCATTGTTTGCCAATAATGATCATTAACTTCTTGTCCTTCTTCAATTTCGCCTTCAATTTCTTTCGGCTGAGTTCTTTCTCCCATATAATCATTTAAGTACTGCTGGAATAGTTCTGGATAAGTTGTTTGAACTATAAAGTCCTTTTCCAGATTATATCGGTAGGGAGTGTAGATCTTCTGAATTTTGTTTTCTACTGCCAATCTGAAGTATGACCATCCGGATTTAAAATGTCTATAGGCTAAGTGCATAGCCTTTGAATTCTGGAGTTGTTCTTCTAGTGTTAAAGGACATTCTGCTATTATTATCCTTGCTGCTGCTGGTGGAGTTGGATAAACATTGCTAACTTGAATCTTTATTCTATGAATTGTTGATTCTAAATCAATGAGTCCAATCCATTCTGCTGGTGCTGATTTAATTTTTACTTGAACCCATTGTCCATAATTTAGCATTTGTCTACAAAAATATATTAAGCTTGTTCCTAGCTGATATGAATCATCTGGATCAGAAATCCAAAATTCTTTTAAGAATCCACAATCCATTAAGAACTGTGGTGTAAGAACTATTCTTTCTTGATTGACCATAAGGGCTACTGGAGTATATCTGTGCAGTTTAATGGATGCTCTGAGTATGAGAAAATCAATTGTATGTATACAATGGTTTCTGTATTTCTGGTGGTCACAAGGTTTTGGATTATTTGGGCATTTTTTATATGGGTTGATCCAGTAAGATGGGCTGATGTTAAGGCTGTAGTGTGACAGCCCCACTTCCCCCTAAGGCGAACCAAAGGGTTCGGCGGACCGCCTGCCCAACTCTCGCCAGGACTCACTCAAACTCTTCAAAAGAAATAAGAAATGACATCGAGGATAAAAAAAATAATTTCCAAACTTGAAACACATACTTACATTCATTTCTATCTCAAAATAATATACAATCCCCAAATAAAATGAAAGTTCTCAGTTCTTAATACATTCAACCATATTCAAGCACTAGGGCGAGAACCATTACAAAAATTCAAAAGAACTAGACTAGGTTAGTCTGTACAGATCTCTCGTCCTTACTCGCATCCCCTATTAAGGAAAACAAAACTAACGCAATGAGTTAAAATCTCAGTGAGGTTCCAAACACATAATCAAACAATAAGTCCAGTGCATTAACCATAGATATCCAATAATTCAAGAAACATTTACAATGTAAAGCGCTAATAACACATTCATTAAAAGGATACGTGCTCAAACGGAGCCATTCATTCATTCATTCTTCATTCATTTCCTTATTACTCCAATCATTTGAAAATGCAGTTTTGTAAGTAAAATCCCATCATTTATGTGACGCCCCGTATGAAGGAGGATTTTCATTTTATATATATCTTTGTTGGACGAGCGGAGGAGCGCAACGTTTGAACTTGGAAAAGAAAAGAAAAGTTTTGAAAAAAGACAGGGGCCAAATCCGGCCGGAAATCCGGCCAGTTTCTGGCCGGATACCTAGCCGGATTGCCTTACAGTTTTGAAAAAAAAGATTTTGGCCACTGCCTCGAATCCGGCCGGAAATCCGGCCAGATTCCGGCCGGATTCTGACGTGGCAGTCCGGCTGTCAACTTTTGACCAGCTATTCTTCTTGATAAATATCTTGTTTTGGCTACTGTTGCTCTTCATTTTTCACCCTCCTTGGCCGGCTGTCTTGGAGAGAAAACAAGAGAGGAAAAACTTCACTTCTTCCCTTTGATTTCCTTCTTTGAATCTTGAGTTTTAACCGGTGGTTTTGGAAACTACTCCACACAAGGGTGTACTATGGTGGTTTAAAGCTTTTGATGGATTGATTTTGGATGGGAAGCTCTAAGTTGATAGCTTTCTTAAATTTGAGGTGAGTTGCTAAGAAAGTTCCCTTTTGGTTTTAATAATGATATAGTAGTGATTTGTAGTGGTTGAATATGTTGTATTGTGGATGATTTCATGATTTTAAGAAGAGTTGGATTAATTTCTGATTTATTGGGTATTTTTCCGATTTTATATGATTATGATTCATTGGTCTTGGATTGATGGATTGAGATAATGTTAAATGGAGCTTGTATGCGTTAATTGCAATCGTTTGCGGAAAATTTCTGATTTGTGCGGAAATTCCGGTTTCTAGGGTTTAATTTGGGGAATTTTCTAATGGTTGGCTTTAAGCTTCTAATTGGCTTGATTGAGGGGTATTGTGGCCCTAATTGCATATATTTTATCGTTTGCGAACCGTATGTGCAATTGTGGTTAATTGCTATATGATTGGGTATTTGGTTGTAGGTTGGAAATGAAGCATTTAAAGGGAAATGCTGTCCGAACTTTGATAATGCTTGGTTGTTTTGGATTTGAGTTGTAGGGCTTGAGTTCAATCTACGAAATTGTATATGATGGATGATGGATTATGAGCCGTGGTGGTGAGTGACCTCAAACCACTTCTAAACTTATTTATGAACCGTTTCCTGCATTATCTACTCGATTGCGTATCATGTGCATATCCTATGTGCCGGCATACGAGTTCTTGACATGTTTTGGCTCAAATGAGTACTTGGAATTCGTGTGCTGAACGCCAACGTCTCCACTACTGTTTACAGTCCATCTAGAGCACCAATGGGCTCTCTCGCACTGTTTAATGTTAAATGATTGTTTGGAGCGTTGGACGTCAAAGTACCATGATTTCACTGGCTCACAGAGCAATAAAAGTGCATTGATTACTGATTCATGACATCACTGAAATGAACGATTGTGAAACTGATTTGATAACTGATTTTATTGGTTACTCGCTGAGCTTCTAGCTCACCCCAAAACTATTTTTTTCCCCCTCCACAGGGCTCGAGGCGAAGGAAGGCTTGTATTCCTTATTCATGTGATCGGATGGATTATCTCATGTGTACTTTGAATTTGAAATTCCTCCTGTATGGTATCAAGGATCAGAGTGGCGCAGCAGAAGCGTGGACGCTTCGCTTTTGAGATGTAAATATTGGCGAATTTGATGTAATTTTTGAGATTTATCTTGTCATTTAATTGAGGACTGTAGTGAACGACTGAGTCCCGACGAGAGTTGGACAGGCGGCCCGCCGAACCTTTTGGTTCACCCTAGGGGGAGGTGGGGCTGTCACAGTTGGTATCAGAGCTTAGGTTTCAGATCTCTGTAGTGTATCCTAGGCTTAAAGTTTAGGATGCCAGACTGTGGGTACGTAAGAATGAAAAATCGGACAGGTGGCATTAGAGTAACCCTTAGTGATTGTTTGGAATGTTTAAGTGATTCTTGCGGAATGTCTTGAATTGATTAGTACAAGAAGGAATGTCGAGAACGACATTCTTTTAAGGAGGGGAGATTGTGACGCCCCGTATGAAGAAGGGTTTTCATTTAATATATATCTTTGCTGGACGAGCGGAGGAGCGCAACGTTTGAACTTGGAAAAGAAAAGAAAAGTTTTGAAAAAAGACAGGGGCCAAATCCGGCCGGAAATCCGGTCGGTTTCTGGCCGGATACCTGGCCGGATTGCCTTACAGTTTTGAAAAGAAAGATTTTGGCCACTGCCTCGAATCCGGCCAAGAATCCGGCCGGAAATCCGGCCAGATTCCGGCCGGATTCTGACGTGGCAGTCCGGCTGTCAACTTTTGACCAGCTATTCTTCTTGATAAATATCTTGTTTTGGCTGCTGTTGCTCTTCATTTTTCACCCTCCTTGGCCGGCTGTCTTGGAGAGAAAACAAGAGAGGAAAAACTTCACTTCTTCCCTTTGATTTCCTTCTTTGAATCTTGAGTTTTAACCGGTGGTTTTGGAAACTACTCCACACAAGGGTGTACTATGGTGGTTTAAAGCTTTTGATGGATTGATTTTGGATGGGAAGCTCTAAGTTGATAGCTTTCTTAAATTTGAGGTGAGTTGCTAAGAAAGTTCCCTTTTGGTTTTAATAATGATATAGTAGTGATTTGTAGTGGTTCAATATGTTGTATTGTGGATGATTTCATGATTTTAAGAAGAGTTGGATTAATTTCTGATTTATTGGGTATTTTTCCGATTTTATATGATTATGATTCATTGGTCTTGGATTGATGGATTGAGATAATGTTAAATGGAGCTTGTATGCGTTAATTGCAATCGTTTGCGGAAAATTTCTGATTTGTGCGGAAATTCCGGTTTCTAGGGTTTAATTTGGGGAATTTTCTAATGGTTGGCTTTAAGCTTCTAATTGGCTTGATTGAGGGGTATTGTGGCCCTAATTGCATATGTTTTATCGTTTGCGAACCGTATGTGCAATTGTGATTAATTGCTATATGATTGGGCATTTGGTTGTAGGTTGGAAATGAAGCATGTAAAGGGAAATGCTGTCCGAACTTTGATAATGCTTGGTTGTTTTGGATTTGAGTTGTAGGGCTTGAGTTCAATCTACGAAATTGTATATGATGGATGATGGATTATGAGCCGTGGTGGTGAGTGACCTCAAACCACTTCTAAACTTATTTATGAACCGTTTCCTGCATTATCTACTCGATTGCGTATCATGTGCATATCCTATGTGCCGGCATACGAGTTCTTGACATGTTTTGGCTCAAATGAGTACTTGGAATTCGTGTGCTGAACGCCAACGTCTCCACTACTGTTTACAGTCCATCTAGAGCACCAATGGGCTCTCTCGCACTGTTTAATGTTAAATGATTGTTTGGAGCGTTGGACGTCAAAGTACCATGATTTCACTGGCTCACAGAGCAATAAAAGTGCATTGATTACTGATTCATGACATCACTGAAATGAACGATTGTGAAACTGATTTGATAACTGATTTTATTGGTTACTCGCTGAGCTTCTAGCTCACCCCAAAACTATTTTTTTCCCCCTCCACAGGGCTCGAGGCGAAGGAAGGCTTGTATTCCTTATTCATGTGATCGGATGGATTATCTCATGTGTACTTTGAATTTGAAATTCCTCCTGTATGGTATCAAGGATCAGAGTGGCGCAGCGGAAGCGTGAACGCTTCACTTTTGAGATGTAAATATTGGCGATTTTGATGTAATTTTTGAGATTTATCTTGTCATTTAATTGAGGACTGTAGTGAACGACTGAGTCCCGGCGAGAGCTGGGCAGGTGGCCCGCCGAACCCTTTGGTTCGCCCTAGGGGGAGGTGGGGCTGTCACAATTTACATTACCACTCGTTCATTCATTTCATTTCACCCCCTTCTGGACGTTGGCCGGACTCCACCCGACAACAAGGTAATACTCGAGTATACCAATCATTCACCCAGGGCTACCAAATCGCCCGACCGAGTCTGCTTCTGGCTCGAGTCAATCGGTAACGAAGGGCAAGGCCCAATGCAGCCATCAGGCTTACATTCATGCACATATAATCATTCAATCATTGTAAATTTCACATTCATTTAGATCGAGTGTGATAAAGTACACACTCGTCTAGAAAACTCGTTTTAGCAATCATAGAACGCATTTAACATGTTATCAATCATTCATAACAAGCCATATAATCAAGAACATAACAAACAAGAAACACTCACCTATTTAAACAAAAGAACGTCCAAAGTATTCTTCCGGGTGATACCCTCAATCACCAAGGAACCCTAATATAACCAAGAGAAACTATCACAGTTCAACCATCAAAAGTTTAAGTAATTCAAAGAAAATCCGAATACTTACTAGTGCCATATATAAATGTGAGTTTTAAAGTAAAAAGTGTACATTTTAGATTTTGCGACCGAGAAAAGGAAAATAAATAAACCCTAAATTCACACCTAAAGCCTCGCTTGATAAAATTTGTTTTTACGGCCGAGAAACCCTAGGCAATTCTTCTTTGTTTTGGAAAGAAATGAGTAACCATTTGAAGTTCAAAACTTGACATTTGTAGCTAAGTATCATGCTTAAAACGGTTGTCTCATTCACCATGCAAAAATGTAGAAGTTCAAATGAAAGGTAGCTCAAATAACACCATTAAAGTAGACCTAAGTATGTCCAAGCAAAGTAAGTCCAACGCATCACCAAATCATATTTCAAATCTCACTTTTACGCACTCAAACTACAAGAAAACAAACGGACAGCATTTTCCCTTACTTTCTTTACTTTCCATCCTACAATCAAACACCAACTCACATTCCAAAACAACTACAATTTCACATACAAATCATAGGCGATAAAATACACCTTTCGGCATAACAACCACAACTGAAGCTACACTTATCGGATTGAAATGAATCTTATGGAGTTTCGAAGCCAAGACATATACCTACATTTCTTATGAAGACCTCCAAAGCCAAATCATGCATTTTCAGGGTCAAAAATGAAAATCTCCACGAAAACAGAAAGCTGTACGCGGAATAGGGCTCATGGGCAGTCAAGGGTATTTCGGTCATTTTACAAGCCACGGTGCTCCGATTGAGCTGAAATTTTACAGGTAGCTAGCTAACTCAATTATCAACAACTTGCATATTTGGAGCTAAACCCAATTCGGCCTCCATCATGGCCTAATGACACTGGTCAGAACAGGGCAGAATTGAAATCCTAAAACTGAAATTGAACATAACTCTAGCTCAACCCATGAAATCTTCCACAAAACAACATCTATAACAAATATAAGCCACTAATTAACAGTTAATTGAAGTAAAGAGGAAGTTCTTGGCAAAATACCTTGGAAACTCAAGAAAAATGGTTGTTTAGACTTTCCTCCTCCAAAACAATTCCACCAAAACCTTTAACCTTCCTAGTTGAGCACTTGTATGGTGTAGTTTGTGATTTGGGTGGTTGAAACTCAAGATTTGAGCACGAATTGAAGCTAGAAAATGAAGAACTTTCCTTTCTTGTTTTGCTCCTCAAATGGGTCGGCCAAGACCAAGAAAATGGAAGAAAATTCGGTCAAAAATTGGTTTTTAGTAACGGTGAAAGTTAGGTCAAAGTCCATCGTCCAATAGGTTTGTAACACTTGGCACTTTGAATGTTTAATGCTTATCTTCTCACTCCCAATGGTTAGTCTATCTAGCTAACCTCTAATCATCTCTTAGCACATTGTAAAATAATAACACTTAACACAAAAATCCCGTAATCACCAAAATTTTATCGCACTAGCGGGTCCCACGTCTATAATGCGTTTCAAATTTAACATACATTAACTTATACTAGAAAAATGATTTAAAACTGTACTTGCTTATAAAAATGTATAGAAACTTTAATATTTTAAAGGCAAGTATAAAAATGTAGGCAAAAATAAAATAACGCCTAGAAAAATGTGAGCATTGTCGGGTTCTCACACTCTCTCCCTCTTACGAAATTTCGTCCTCAAAATTTTACCTTCAGTTGCCTCAGACGAGTCCGGAACTTGGCGGTTGTCTAAGGCATAAACCTGTACCGGTACATTTGTTTGGTTCCCTTTTTCATTCGCTGGTTTTGCTTTGGTTCCTCCCAGTGGTCGAGTACTACTCTCTTGTGACTGTTTCCTTGGGCAGTTACTAACTTGATGATCACCACTTCCACAGATCAAACACTTCCGCCCTTTTCTCCAACAATTGCTTTCGGTGTGATTTGCCTTTCCACAGTATCCGCAGACCAAGTAAGAAGCCCCCTTTTGGCTTTCTTGAGAAATCTCCCCATGTCCGGTTTGACTTCTTTTTGTAGACCTTTCATCTAATGCCCCTAATGTCCATGGTGGGCGGGGTAAAGGGTTCACTTTTTGCACTTTAGAAGGTGTTATCGTTTCACTAAATTCCTCCAATACACTACTAGAGGCACCCATTTTCCGGGTTTGGGAAGCTTTTACCTGTGTCTTTGCATCCTCAATTCTTTGAGCTTTCTCAAGAGCCTCCGTAAAAGTATTAACGTGCACCGCCGCTAATGCCTCCTGGATTTCCAAATTCAATCCCTGTATGAACCGCCTTACTCTTCGCCGTTCTGTGGCTACCAATTCAGACGCAAACTTGGATAGTTTGGTAAATTTTGTTTCATATTAGGCCACACTTTGAGTTCCCTGGCGTAGCCCAATAAACTCCTCCTCTCTCCTTTCTTGGACTAAAGGTGGGAGGTACTTCTCGTTAAATTCTCTTATGAAATTTGCCCATGTCCATGCAGTCTGTTCTCTTTCCCACTTTGCTTTAATAACATTCCATCACGCTCGGGTCGGTCCTTCAAATTGGAACACCGCAAAGTTCACTTGTCTTTACTCAGTGTAGTTCAAAGCTTTGAAAATATTAATCATGGCCTCTAACCACTGTTCAGCTATGTCCGGATCAGGCCCTCCAACGAATTTCGGAGGTACAAATTTTTGAAACCTCTCAAGAGCCTTATCCTCGCCTATCTCAAGATTCCGGGGTTGATTCATTGGCATTTGGCCTTGTTGATCTACCAGTCGTGCCAAAATATTTGTCATTTGTTGTATCGCTGTTGCCATTTGGTCACCGGCTTCGATCCTCGGTCCACGTTCTTGCTCGACTGATGTTTCCCTTTCTTCTCTTGGTTCTTGGGCTCGCTTAGTTCCACGGCCACGACCACGTTCACGACTACGTCTCCCCTTCATATTTTTTTTCTCCTTTTTTCTTTTCTTTCCAAAAGGTAATTTAATAAATAAATGAAGTAAATTGACTAAAATAACAAGATCTAACGCACCAAATACACAGAGAGACATATGCATGACATAACACACCATATACACAAAGAGACATATCATGCTAGACAGATAATCAAAAGCAGTCAATAGTACACATATAGGTATTAACATACCACAAACAAAAGTCATGTAGTAACAAAACAAGGGCAAATCAAAAGAAAAGGCGATATGTCGTCCCAGTCTCAGTTAAATAACCTCGTCCTGTCTCACGTCACTTTCTATCCAAACTAGACGTCCGTTGACCTCTTATACTTATTCTAGCCAAACAAAACCTGTTTAGGTTCCCAGAATGCAAGTACTCGGGCACGAGAATCCGAAATAAGATAATTCACATCTCGAGTTGGCCAGTCCCAAGAGTAAACTATCTACAATCGAAGTTTCTACCTGACGTACCTATCTACGATCCTCAGATACCATGAGAAAGATTTAATGCCTATAACATTTATGATTCATAGCTTATGCTCGAACGAGCACTTAGTCCTTCATACTTATTCACCACTTGGCCCAAACTCACTCCGCGTAGAGACCACGCGAAGCAGGCTCTGATACCAACTGTGATAACCCCACTTCCCCCTAAGGCGAACCAAAGGATTCGGCGGACCGCCTGCCCAGCTCTCGCCAGGACTCACTCAAACTCTTCAAAAGAAATAAGAAATGACCTCGATGATAAAAAAAACAATTCCCAAACTTGAAACACATACTTACATTCATTTCTATCTCAAAATAATATACAATCCCCAAATAAAATGAAAGTTTTCGGTTCTTAATACATCCAACCATATTCAAGCACTAGGGCGAGAACCATTACAAAAATTCAAAAGAACTAGACTAGGCTAGTCTGTACAGATCTCTCGTCCTTGCTCGCATCCCCTGTTAAGGAAAACAAAACTAACGGAATGAGCTAAAAGTTCAGTGAGGTTCCAAACACATAATCAAACAATAAGTCCAGTGCATTAACCATAGATATCCAATAATTCAAGAAACATTTACAATGTAAAGCGCTAATAACACATTAATTAAAAAGATACGTGCTCACATGGAGCCATTCATTCATTCATTCTCCTTTCATTCCCTTATTCCTCCAATCATTTGAAAATGCATTTTTGTAAGTAAAATCCCTTCATTTACATTACCACTCGTTCATTCATTTCATTTCACCCCCTTCCGGATGTTGGCCGGACTCCACCCGATAACAAGGTAATACTCGAGTATACCAATCATTCACCCAAGGCTACCAAATCGCCCGACCGAGTCTGCTTCTGGCTCGAGTCAATCGGTAACGAAGGGCAGGGCCCAATTCAGCCATCAGGCTTACAATCATGCACATATAATCATTCAATCATTGTAAATTTCATATTTATTTAGATCGAGTGTGATAAAGTACACACTCGTCTAGAAAACTCGTTTTAGCAATCATAGAACGCATTTAACATGTTATCAATCATTCATAACAAGCCATATAATCAAGAACATAACAAACAAGAAACACTCACCTATTTAAACAAAAGAACGTCCAAAGTATTCTTCCGGGTGATACCCTCAATCACCAAGGAACCCTAATATAACCAAGAGAAACTATCACAGTTCAACCATCAAAAGTTTAAGTAATTCAAAGAAAATCCGAATACTTACTAGTGCCATATATAAATGTGAGTTTTAAAGTAAAAAGTGTACATTTTAGATTTTGCGACCGAGAAAAGGAAAATAAATAAACCCTAAATTCACACCTAAAGCCTCGCTTGATAAAATTTGTTTTTACGGCCGAGAAACCCTAGGCAATTCTTCTTTGTTTTGGAAAGAAATGAGTAACCATTTGAAGTTCAAAACTTGACATTTGTAGCTAAGTATCATGCTTAAAACGGTTGTCTCATTCACCATGCAAAAATGTAGAAGTTCAAATGAAAGGTAGCTCAAATAACACCATTAAAGTAGACCTAAGTATGTCCAAGCAAAGTAAGTCCAACGCATCACCAAATCATATTTCAAATCTCACTTTTACGCACTCAAACTACAAGAAAACAAACGGACAGCATTTTCCCTTACTTTCTTTACTTTCCATCCTACAATCAAACACCAACTCACATTCCAAAACAACTACAATTTCACATACAAATCATAGGCGATAAAATACACCTTTCGGCATAACAACCACAACTGAAGCTACACTTATCGGATTGAAATGAATCTTATGGAGTTTCGAAGCCAAGACATATACCTACATTTCTTATGAAGACCTCCAAAGCCAAATCATGCATTTTCAGGGTCAAAAATGAAAATCTCCACGAAAACAGAAAGCTGTACGCGGAATAGGGCTCATGGGCAGTCAAGGGTATTTCGGTCATTTTACAAGCCACGGTGCTCCGATTGAGCTGAAATTTTACAGGTAGCTAGCTAACTCAATTATCAACAACTTGCATATTTGGAGCTAAACCCAATTCGGCCTCCATCATGGCCTAATGACACTGGTCAGAACAGGGCAGAATTGAAATCCTAAAACTGAAATTGAACATAACTCTAGCTCAACCCATGAAATCTTCCACAAAACAACATCTATAACAAATATAAGCCACTAATTAACAGTTAATTGAAGTAAAGAGGAAGTTCTTGGCAAAATACCTTGGAAACTCAAGAAAAATGGTTGTTTAGACTTTCCTCCTCCAAAACAATTCCACCAAAACCTTTAACCTTCCTAGTTGAGCACTTGTATGGTGTAGTTTGTGATTTGGGTGGTTGAAACTCAAGATTTGAGCACGAATTGAAGCTAGAAAATGAAGAACTTTCCTTTCTTGTTTTGCTCCTCAAATGGGTCGGCCAAGACCAAGAAAATGGAAGAAAATTCGGTCAAAAATTGGTTTTTAGTAACGGTGAAAGTTAGGTCAAAGTCCATCGTCCAATAGGTTTGTAACACTTGGCACTTTGAATGTTTAATGCTTATCTTCTCACTCCCAATGGTTAGTCTATCTAGCTAACCTCTAATCATCTCTTAGCACATTGTAAAATAATAACACTTAACACAAAAATCCCGTAATCACCAAAATTTTATCGCACTAGCGGGTCCCACGTCTATAATGCGTTTCAAATTTAACATACATTAACTTATACTAGAAAAATGATTTAAAACTGTACTTGCTTATAAAAATGTATAGAAACTTTAATATTTTAAAGGCAAGTATAAAAATGTAGGCAAAAATAAAATAACGCCCAGAAAAATGTGAGCATTGTCGGGTTCTCACACTGTAGTTGGTATTGGGTTTGGTTGCTATTGCTTTGAAGTATTTTTGTACTGTTTCTAATTTTGCTAAGTGCTGGGCTTGCACTTTTTGGCTGATAATTTCTATGATTGATAAAGGGAAAGATTCTAATAAAGAATAAGGCCTAAAAAATATTCTGGGTTTAAGAAACTCAAAGGGTCTATTTGAGATGGGTTGTTCTTTTATAAAAATCTCTTTTGCTAGGCCGGATGAAGAACTGGCCATTTGTGATACTGTATGAGACAGTCTTCCTTGTAGCTCCCCTATTTCAGAAATTTGTGAAATTATTGTATCACTTTGTGATCCAAATATTTTACACATTTCTTTGAGCTGCCCTATCAGAGAATGAGCTTTTTCTTTTAAATTTTTATTTTCTTCTTCTAGATTTCTAGATTTAAGATTTAAGATTCTAATTGCTTCTTCCATAACCTTACAATGTCTACAAAATTGAATGCTATGAGTATTATCATATGCTACTGAATCAGAATAACTTCTACCACTATTGCTGCTACTAGGGGCTTCTGTACAAGATTGCACTGGCACCCTCGTGCTATCCATACTAGCTTTGTTATCTACATTAAAACTGATGCCAATATTTTTTCTAGCAAAATCCAAGGCTTCATGGATGCTATGAAAAGCTTTCCACAAAGGATTTTGAAAATCTTTTATTTGTTCTACTACTAAAATCCATTTTGAATAAATTCCAGGTGTTTTACCCCGAACTACTGCATAATATGAAAAACTTTGTTTTGGTAGATTACTGAAATAAAATGCTACAATATTAAAATTTTTAATTCTATCAGAATTACTTCTACTATTCTAGAGGTTATCTAAGATATCCTGCTGGATTTCTTCTAAATTACCTTCCTCACAGCTAAAAAAATGTAAATTGGATCATTTAGGATACTTGTTAAGTTCCCATTGGCCAATTTGTACTTTGGGTAGCTGCCGTGCCATCTGCTAAAAGATCAAAAGAATTGTTAAATAGACGGGATAAAAAATCTACTAAATTATTATCTTTACCCTTAATATGTTCGAACTTAACTTTATATCCATTACCTATAATGCTGTCTACAAAATTTAACCATCTTCTAGTAGAACTTCTTTTTTCATTGTGTTTATCAAAAAACTTTTTTATTGCCTCGCAGTCTGTTCTAATAGTAATTTCTAGTTTGTTAAGTATAAAAAGTCTAAAGTTGTCTAAACTATATTTTACTGCTAACAATTCATTGTCTATGCTGCTTCTGTTACCTTTTTCCTTATATTTGCCACTGGCATATCTACAAATTTGTTCACTATTTTTCCTACTATATTTATTTGGTTTTGCAAAAAGAACTGCTCCCCATCCTATACTACTGCCATCACATTCAATTATTAAATAATTTGTATCTAAAGGTAATTTTAAATCTGTTAGTTTACTTACTATTTTTTTTATTGCTTGGACCGATTTTATATCTTCTTTATTAAAAATTTTTTGTCCTTTTAAAGATGTTTTGTTGTACAATGGTGCTACTAAATTATTTAAATTTTTTATAAAAGGTCTGGCATAGTTTAATAGTCCTAAAAATTGTTGTAATTTCTTTGTTTCTTCTATTTTATCTGGAAATTCTAATACCTTTTTACAAATATGTGGTTGTAATTTTATTTTTCCTTGTCCTTTTTCTGTTCCTAAAAATTCTATATTTTTCCTAAAAAATTGTGCCTTTTTATTACTAATTATTATTCCATGTCTAATAAATTCTGCGAAAACTAACTTTAGGTGTCCAACATGTTCTTCTTTATTTTTCGAAAATACTAATATATCATCTATGTATACTATGACAAAATCTTTATATTTGTTAAAAATATTATCCATTTTTCTTTGAAATATTGCCGGTGCATTTTTTAGTCCGAAAGGCATTACTAACCATTCAAAATGTCCTAAAGGGCATGTAAAAGCTGTCCATTC